>NC_056730.1:811421612-811681612 GCF_019279795.1 Protopterus annectens
CCTAAATACAGACCCAGTAGTGAGGGACCTAGGAACACAGATAGATAGTAACCTAAACTTTGACCACCAGGTAGCTACAGTAGTGAGGAAATCCTTCTGTGTGGCTCAACTTATAAGTAAAGGCATGGCATCAAGATCAAAGGAAGTCATAGTGCCATTGTACTTGGCTGTAATCAGACCCTTAATAGAGTACAGTGCTCCCATCTGCATGTATCTAACCAGGCAGTACACCAATTGGAGCGGCTCCAGAAGTTTCTCACTAAAAAATACAAAGTGTAGACACATGTCTTATGCAGACCGACTGATAGCCCCATCCCTTTACTCCAACTTATATCATTTACTGACAGGGGATTTATGCCTTACCTACAATGCATTCCCATCTGGGATAAGCCTTTCTCTCCATACTGTAATGAGTACCCTCAGGATCCATTTCTCCCCATCTCACCCAAGATCTTGATTATATCTGCTGTGATCTCATCTTAGCCTATTGGTTTCTCTGACTTTATTTTTCCTTTCCTACGCCTCTTTCTCTCTAGGGGGGGGTTTGTCTTCTTCCATCATTATAGCTATCATCTCTGGGGCTGTAGTACTGTTCTGTGTCCTCCTTCATCAAAAGATGCTGGATATTATACTCCTTCTCATTGCCATTGATTTCCTAGACTGAGGAGGGGAGGTTGTTTGATATTATGATATGGTGTTTGACTATCTTCTTTATCTTTTAATCTTTGCCTTGCAACCTTGTGGCATCTACTGAATCACTTTCTAGAAGCTGGTGGAGTGCCTCTGACTCCTTGTTCTTTGCTATTGTAACTCTACTCTTAGCCTCTTTTAGCCAACTATTATTACTTCTTAGTTTTGTTAGTCTATTCTACCTCCACTTTTTCCTGCACTCCTCCTTTCTTTTGATGACTTTTGGGACTTCCTTATTTCACTACCAGCTCTCCTTATGAGCCTTGCCTCCATACCTGTCTCAGCTGCTTATTGGTTTTATAGTTCTTATACATGCCGTTTTGAGGTGCTGCTATTCATCTTCACCTCCACTTGTTTCTTCTTCTTCCTGAGGTGCTAGAGCTGAGTATTATCTTGAATTTTTGTACTTTCTCTCCAGTCAACTTCCAGGTCTTCAGCCTAGTGTCTGTTGATGTTAGAGCCTTCTCTGACCACTGCTTGCAGCTGATTGTGGCAACCCCTGGTCCAGTGGTTTATGCTGTGGGCTGACTGTTTTATTGGAAATGACTTTGTAATCACTGATTCTACCCCAATACCCTTTCCTTACTAGGAAGAGGTTTATCTGAGTTGAGCATTGCCCACTGTTGTATGCGATCTTGTGTGTCTGTCTCTCTTACTGAACCATGTATGGCCACCATCAAGCCATTTGCCAGATGGAAATCTAGATTGGCCCCTCCTCCTTTATTTCCTTTTCCCCACCCATTTGGACCCAGGTAGTTCTGTGTGTCACAATATGTGCATTCAGGTTACCCATTATTAACACCCATTGTAATTCAGGCTACAGCTACCTTAGTACGATGGTGTATCTTTGGCATACAGCTCATCCTTTGAGACTCATCTGATAATTCTAAGCTGAGGATGTGGCATAGTGTTGGCTGTTGAGCAATCCACAACTTCTCTTCTGGTTGATAAAAATATGCCCGACCTGCATATAAAACTAAAGCGACTAAAGACATTTTCACTGATTGTATCTTGCTATCCATATCCATAAAATAGAGCTTCCAATTTCTCAGCTAATCCCTGGATTACTGGGACTCACTGTGCTTTTAAAGAGAGACACAGAACAGGTGGGCAGGTAAATATTGGGACGAATATAATGGATACTACTAGAAAAGCAGGTAGATTCCAGACTCCAGGTTCAAGGCCTCTGGCTAGAGACTATTTATAGAGGAGTCCTGTGGAAGCTGTATGTGAGAAAGCTGTCATTGTTTTTTATAAAAAGAAAGATCATTGTTAAATTATCACTTATGATCTAGGCAAGCATACATTTATATAAATGAAAACAAACCATAGTGACATTTTCAGTTACAAACATTATACATTACTTCTAATCTATCCAGTCATTGTCAGTCAAACATTACAAAGCTCATTCAATTCCTGCCTTCCCTTAAACCTCATTTCTCCTCCTCCAAAACATTATTCTGCATATATTGTTCTCACAATTCCCATTTTTTCTTTGTAATTTGCTCATACCCTTTTCCAAAGGTCCCACTTCCAGTTCTTTTATCTCTCTTACTATATTCGCTACTTCTAATGCAGTTGGTTTTGACTTTGATTTCCATTTTCTAGTAACTGCTTTTTTGGCAGCTAAAACAGTAAGGCCTTACTATGTCTAGCCAATTCTGATTCCATATCATAACTCAAAAAATAATTTCCTTAGTTACACCAATTTGCTTACCCAGTATTTCTGTTAGAGTAGTCTGCAGGGCATTTTTAAAGTCTGCCAACATATTATGCTCTCAAAAATTATGTTCCCAATTACCCCTTTCTTCCCCATCACACCTTCCACATTTGCAATCTACTTGAGGAAAAAAATTTTTTTTGGAGTATCTCTCTCTCTCTCTCTCTCTCTCTCTCTCTCTATATATATATATATATATACACACCCTAATAATTATCCCTTTTTTACCTGTTTTTAACAGTAGATTATTTTCTAGGTTCTGCATAAAACTCTACCAGTGCTGGTCTTTCAGTTAGAATACCCCTATTTCTTTTTCTTTGCCTATACTCTGATATCAATCCGTGATAGGGAAGGCAATCTCTACCTGCAGTCCAAATGTATTCTTGACCTGTTCTCATTCTATTACCTTTCCCTGTCTAATTATTTGCTCCCTGCAGTCCAAATGTATTCTTGACCTGTTCCCATTCTATTACCTTTCCCTGTCTAATTATTTGCTCCCAATACCTTGGTTCCTTTGCTAGTTTTCTCCAGTAAATTCCAGCCCCCTCTTGGTTGTTGTCTGTATCTCTAATTGCAGTCATCCATATTGGCAGAATCTCCTTTTCTCCATCTCCATGCTGGCTTAGTTCTTAGAATACTTTCTGCTACTTTATGAATATAATATTTATTTCATTTACTTATTTATTTTACAATTTTTACTGGGAAAGTCTGATTGGACAAAATTCCATTTTTGGTGGAGACCTGGGGAAAAAAGCTCCACATTTATAACAGAGTTGTACATGGATACAGAATATTACAGCAGAGAGTTGTACATAAATACAGAGTAATACATACAGAGTGTTTTGTATAAATCAATTTTCACATATTGACACAAAGTTTATATACAAATCACTAGTGGGAGAGAGTGATATGTCCTTCTACATTCAATTTATACATATGTACATCCTTTGTTCAAGTGATAAAATTGAGTATATATTGTTTCCTACCCAAAGGAAGATTATAGTGAGAAAGAGCTCATAGACCAACTACTCCTTCAGAATAAGATGTAGGGTTATTATTATTCCCCTTAAGGATATGCACCCAAAATGCCAGTCTCTCCTTGTTTCTTGAGCTCCCCCACTGTTTCATCATCATCTCTTTCCACTTTGTATTATAGCTTTCTGCTTGTGCTATGTATAGGAGCCTTAACTGTGTAGCTCTAAAGTACGCCTTCAAGTCAGGTAATTCCAAACCACCTTGTTCTATTGGAAGGATCAACTTATCCCAGTTGACTCATGCCTTCTTCCCCTTCCAGATAAAACCCTTCATCTCTTTATTAATTGCAATCCACAACTTCTCTTCTGGTTGATAAAAATATGCCCGACCTGCATATAAAACTAAAGCGACTAAAGACATTTTCACTGATTGTATCTTGCTATCCATATCCATAAAAGAGAGCTTCCAATTTCTCAGCTTTTGTATTACCTTTTGTCTAATCTCTTCCCACATATCCTTAGCTGCTGTAACCAAATCTGTTTTAATCTATACTCCTAAGTACTTCATTTTATCATGTCACCATAAATATGGGTATTGTTGAATCAAGTTTTGTGTGGGTACGAGTTTGCAGCTATTGCCCTTGTTTTATCTTCATTCATTTTGTATCCTGAAAAGACTTTAAACTGTCTCAGAATGTTCTGCAACACTCAAATGTCCTTTTCTGGTGTTATCGGTTATAAAATAATATCATTTGCAAATAAAGCCAACTTTTGTTGACTACCATACCATTTATATCTTTGAACTTCTGAGTCCCTTTGAGAAAGCTGTCCTTAAACTAGTAGGAGGAACAGGAGTGTTACTGTATGCTGAGAGGTAAACAGCAGTTATATTGAAGGCTAACAGACTTACTCTACCTGTTAGGTGGAAAGGAGCTCCTGAAAGCATAAAACTGAACTGTGTAAGTAGTTTCTTGGGCTTTGGAAAAACATGCATAAAGAAGAACACTAACTGGGAAATGAACTTTCAAACCCGATTGTTAACTGTACTTTGGAACCTGCTGAGTAGGCTGCAGGTCAGTTTTATATTTAACTCTTTGCTTGCTACAAGACGGCTTGATTTTGTCTGTCCTTTATCTGTTTTGAAAAATATACTGCTGGTTAAAAACTGTTTTGTTTCTGGAAACACTATAAATACATATAAACACACATTCTGGTAGCTTTAGAAAGATAATACAGCACATGGATGCATACATACACATACACACATTCATACACAGGCACCTAGCATTTGCACTGCTTCTCCCTAAACTGAAGGGTAGTTTCCTGTCCCCGATTATGTAGTGTTAAAAGAAACTTAGAAGTTCTGTTCTGGATTCCCAGTGCCAGAAGACAGATTCCCCTATCCAGTTTTTAAAAATCCTTTTATTCCAATGCCTACCATAAAAGTACCATTTAAACGTATTGTAATGGTCATTATTAGGCCACTGATAAAATGCAGCAATGGATCTCAATATATTTTAATTATTTTGGACTATGCAGCTAAACAATCTGGGGTTATCACATTAAATAAAGCTAATGTTAAATCTATACCCAGGCTGCAAGTCTTATTTTCCAGGGTAAGGATACCAAAGGAAATACCCACTGATTGGGGGACCCCATTTATGTCCAGGATAATACACTAATTGCACCAATGCTTTAAGGTAAGTACCTAAAAAAACCTCAGTATGCTAGGTTCCCCGGGTGGATAGATTGGTGGAGAGTTTTAACCAAACACTAAAGTTCATGCTATGAAAAGTTATTAAGGAAGATGGCAAAACCTGGCACCAGTTAACACCATACATATTATCTGTCATTAGAGATATGCTACAAGTGTAGAATGAGTTCTGAACATTTGGGAAGTAGTGGTGAAGAAAGTAATAAAGGTCGGGAAGGCTTAGTTTAACAATATTTTAAAAGGAGGGTCAGTACCTATATTTTGGGGAAAAAAAACTGTGGTGGATGCACTAGCCAAAAAGGGTAAATACCCTTTCGATCCAGTTTCATAGGGACACATTTCAATTTTGAACTATGATTATTAAGTGTTATTCTTTATACTAGTTAAGAGAATGAGTAAGATTCAGATAAGCTTTCTTATTGTACATTATATTTCATTTGTTCCTTTACAGACAAATGTCTATCAAAGCATAATATAAAATCCCTCAACTATTTTTTTCTGTTGATTTCACATGTTCATTCCTTTATCACTGAATGCTTTCCTCCATCTTGTTCTACCATTCATAAAATGTTTCCTTACTTTGTTATATCAATTCCTCCTTTTTATCCACTTATCTTCAAATGATATCTTCTATTTTCTAATTATCTTATACTTTCTTCAGTGTCATCATTATATCTCTTATGTTTATATCTCCTTTTTACTGGTGTTTATTCAGAAACTTTTAAAGTTATCCTTGTTTATTCATTATATTTTTCAGTTTTAGTAGCAACAAAGACACACATGGTAAGACCAGTGGATCAATTTGCATCTCTCTTCTTCTTCTTGCTTATAGAATATGCCAATTCATTCTGTGCATTCTTGTTGGATTCTTAGAATATCTTAAAAAAAGGTTTCCAAATGCACTTTTTCCAGCCCTGCTGGCATACAATATATTTCATTTACATAGCTGTCTACCCAAAACAATGTAGTTTTTACTAATGTCACAATTTTACACCCTGACAGTTTTATAGATCATAACTCTACTATTTGTTTTTCATTTTAACTAACACTTTCCTTCATTCCTCTAAACTGACCTTGTTCCCCTCATATTCTATATTTATTATTCTTGCTGATATACTTGCCTGTTTTGTTTTCCCTCTGCTTCTTCCAAACTATTTACTTTTCTATTTTCACCATAAGACAAACTACTGAAATTCACGTTTTGACACTTTTGATAAGTCTTCTCTTTCTTCATTTTCTTGTATAATTAATATCATGGAATCTGTGAACGCCATCATTTGTGAATCTGGTAATATTCATGCAGCTTCCATTCTATGTTTTGGTTATCCTTACATTCTTCATAGCCTTTTTTTATATTGACATACCTTATAAACTGAAATGGACTTAACAGGCAACATTGTATTATTCATTTTCTTAAAATACATTTGTCACACAAGTTTGTTAGCCATATGTGTTATAACCAATTTAAATGTCTGTTTCCTTCACCTAGTCCATTATTTACTTTTCTGTTTGCATCTAATGTACATTTTCTATGGATCTAGTCATTATATTGACAAGAAAATGACAGAACATAATTGTTAACCAGCCTGGTAATCATTAGTGCAGATACAGTGAATGCATGAATGTACATATACATAACCACACACACACACACACACACACACACACACACACACACACACACACACACACACACACACACACACACTTCACAATATTCAGCATAAACCACACACTGCAAATCCTGCTCACACTTCTTCAATCACGGAGTCAAAACAGCCATTGAACATGTACACACACACACACACACACACACACACACACACACACACACACACACACACACACACACACACATACGCTTTTGATTTATCACAAACTTTAACAAATCATAGTGCACAATAGACTTTTCACTACTCATCCCAAACTTACGTATCCATATTGCCAAGATATCTACCTACACGTACCAGACAAATTCAGGGTTTGTGACCTTTAGCCTCTGTTTGTCTAATGCATAACTCAGAGTAATTCACATAACCAAGCAGTTCTCCAGGGCTATTTCTGAAAAAGGACCATGTGGATTAGTAATCAGCCCGCATTCATTTATTTTATTTATTTACCCTTTGTTGACTGGATTAGTTCAACTAGTCCCTCAACCACTTTTCAGGGGAGAACCAACATTTTATTATCTTTGTGCGTTTACAATGACTCCTCTTTTCACAGGATAATCAAGGTGGCCTTCATACTGACTAAGCGAAATTTAGCCAAGGCACCTACCCTTTCCATTGAGGAAGCAGTAGGGTGGCAGAAGGAAACAGTGCGCCGGAGGAACAGAGTGTGAGAAGTGCTGCATTTTGCAGCAGTGACACGATCAACTGATCCAAAAAGTAATTAATGAATGAGTCGCTCAGGACTTACTTGCTTATGTATTGGCTACTCAGGAGTTGAGCGATCAAGTTTCTTGACATAAGGAAGGTGGTCTGGAGAATTCAGACCTCTCCTAATTATTGGAGGACAGTGAGCTAGCAAATGACCTTGCAATGTTCTGGTCACAGACTTTTGGGCAGATGTAGGAAAAGAATATCAGTGGAACTGATTTTTCCAGAGCTGTGCAGTTGGAAGTCGTACTGAAGATGCTGACAGCAATACAGCATGAAGAAGTCATGATCAAGGGAACTGTTAGAAAGAGTTATGCAAAGGTATTTGTCAGTGTGGAAAATGGACTGAGCAAATGGTAAAACAAAAGAAAAAAATCTACAACAAAAATTTAATGAACAAAGGAGTCAATGAAAGACAGATCTGTTATTTGGGACAATGTATCTGACCCATCAGAGTTCAATATCTAGCAGATATACTCCTTAATATATTTGGAAAGTAGCCGTTTTGTAATGTGACATTTGAAAATTTTGAACTAATGAATAACTTCATCTCAGTGGTAGAAAAGAAACATGAATATTCTTGGAATAAATATATATTTTATGCTATTTCACCTCTTTAAAAAGGTTAACTGTTCAATTTAGGTCTGATGACCTACAGAAAGAGGACATTCAGTACTATTTTTCTGCTACTTGCCAGACAGTACATTCCATTTGACAAAATGTGTGATGAAAGAAAGATTTGGAGTGGTGATTGGGAAAAGTGGTTGACATTACAAGAAGTGGATATTTATTTACTTTAGTTGAGACCCAAGGTGATTTTCATACTAACTAGAGGAAATTAGGCTGCGACACTGGGGAAATTTCCTTACTCTTTTGTCTTATTATTTTGCATCACAACCACTAGGTGTTGTCAGAGGGTTGCTGCTTACTTGTCTTAGGGAAAATGTATTGTCTCATAATTATTCTTCAAATCCAAGATGGAAAATGCCATGAGAGATGGAGCCGTTTGGAAGAAGCAGATTGAGAGTTGACTGAGGCTACTGGAATAGAGGAAATAATTGCAACAGAGTTAGTAGGAAGTGGATTACCAATATATGATTTACTGAATTTGATAGAGCAAAGTGAACCAGAAAAGGGAGCAGAAGCAAGCTGGTGTGAAGTAGTTCATAGTACTATGGAAGCAGAATAAATGACAGTTTAATAGGAAAAGCGGTAGATTTTAGAGATAAAGGAACATAAAACACTGGTTTGTGTTTGGCAAGTGAACTAACTAGTTTTAACGCCACACATCAGCAACAGGGTATGAAATAGTTATATTTTGATGCTATAAGAATGGGAAGACAAGCAGCTGTAGTAACAGAAGAAAGTATACAGCAAAAAAACTGTAATGAACAACTCAGAACTCAGAAGCCTGTGAATGATTTTTGTTTAAATAAGTGTGATATTTTGAACAATATTATTTTGTCTTCAGAAGTTTGTGTAAAAGACATAATAAGAACATTAATACTTTTGGGAACTGAGCACTTTTGTGAAGTGACTTTTGTTACATTTGGGTTCTGAGGTAGGAAGGAAACAAGAGACTGCACCATGGAAGGACTATGCTTTTTGAAGTTTGGACGGCAGCTTAAAAAAATGCAGGTACAGTTCAGAACTGCTGATGATGATACTGCTGAAATGAATTATTTTTTCTTATCTGTAAAGAAGTGCATGATATGAAAGAGATATCTGATGAAAGAAAGGTGTGGAATGGGGTGGGAAGTGTTAGTAACATTGAATGTGATAGAAGGAATGATGCAGTATGTTCAAAATGTAACAAATGTTAAGGAAAAGAAGAAGAACTGTGAGATATTGGGACCAGTCAAATGCCTGTTTTTTGAGATGAAAGGCATATAGTGCAGTACTGTGAAAAAAGAAGATGTAGGCAATGTGGAGACAGGGGACATACAGCTAAATATTTTGAAACAAATTATAAATGTAATAGTTTTATTGTTGTATGTTATAGGACAAAGGAATATCTGAAGAAAATACTGAAAATAATAGCAAAGAAGTTGAGACAGTTAATTTTGTGGAAGAAAATACAGAAGAAGGACATGTAATAAATTCAGAACAAATGGAGATAAATATTGGGAAAAAGATGTTATTCAGTAAGTGAATAGGTATGCACTACTGAGACGCAAGGAAGGAAGGGAAGATGATTTTGTTGCAGAAGAAGACCAGGAACAAAATGGTAAGTCAATAGGTGGAAGGGTATGAAGAAGAGAAAAGCAAAATACAATTTGGAAAGAAAGAAGCAAAGAAAGGAAAGGATGATATAAAGATACTAAGTGTTAATGGGAACAGTATTGGAAATGGTATTGGGGCTAATAGTAATTGAATGGTGTAAGAAGATGAAAGCAGAAATAATGTGCTTATTAAATATCAGATTTGTTAAAAAAGACAGAAGGGATAAAACTGAGGACTTGCGTGGGGACAAGATTATATGGTCTCTAGAAAATGAAAAAATGCTCAGGTATAAGGATTTTAATAAAAAAATAAAGAAATTAAAATACTAGATATCACAATGAAAATACCAGGTAGGATGGTGATATGTGTTATACAAAAAAAAGAGATCAATGTGTAAGATTATTTGCAATTTATGTATATACAAATATGACAGACAGGAAAAATATGATGGATGTCTTAAAACATATACAAATATGTTTTAATCTATTTATTATTATGATAGGTGGCCTGAACATAAATTTAAGGGAGACGAAGAGGAAAGTAACACATGTGAAAGTATTGAAAGAAGTTTTAAAATGTAGAGGACTACAGATAGGAAAAAGAGAATGGTCTTACTGAAGAAGAATATTTAATGCACATATAGTGTAATATGCTGTAACTGAATGAAAGAAATAGTAGGAGGTATGGAAATTGCTGAGCTTTCTGATCACAGAGCTGTGTGGACAATACTAGGTGAGAATAAAGGGATAAAAGAAGGAAAAGGAATATAAAGGTTAGTAAGACAGAAGAAATGAAACTAGAATGTCAGAAATTATAGGAATAACTTTTGACAGTTTTATAAAATAGGTCTGTGTGGTAGGTAGTGTTTAAGAAAGTATGAAGTTTAATGGTAGAAAATAAACTAAAAAATTAAAAGCAAAAGGAATATAAAGACGTAATGAAAGAGCTTCAAGTAAAAATGGAGTAAAAGGAAATAGAATAAGACACGAAGAAAATTATATGACAAAACAGATTAGATTTAGACAAAGATTTTTCTTCAAAAGTTAGAAAGGGGAGGTTATCACCTTATTTAAGAAAACAAGTGAGAATAAAAGAAGGAAGAATACACGTGTTATTTGATGAAGAGGGCAGTGTAAAAAAACATGGAAGTAATGGAAAGATTTGTAGAAGAAATGTATGAAAAGGAAGAAGATGAAAAACAGGAATACTATGTTAAAAATATCTGAAGTTATTAAGGCAAAACTAGAAAAGGAGATTACTGTGAAAGAAATGTGGGAAGCAATAAAAGACATGAGAAGAGAGTCAGCACCAGGATTAGACAAGCTAAATTATGAGTTTTACAAGCAAATGGATATGGAAGAAAAAGTGTTTTTTTAAGTATTGCATAAATTGTTAGATACAGAGATAGTGCAAGAAAACTATGCAGCGGGGTGGTAACACATAGATGGAAAAAAGATGAAAGGGAGGATGTAAAAACTCATGACCTGTAACTGTAGGGAATATTGGTTATAGAATATTTATATGAGTAGTACAAGAAAGGATGCAAAAAGTGTGAAATGAAGCAATAGCAAATGGAATGTATTGTGTAAAATGGAGAAAAGTAAAAGAAATGTTGATAACTGTAAAGAAATAGTAAGTATGAATTTTGACAGAAAAATTGAGGTAAGATTAGTTATGTGTGATGTAATGAAGGCACCTGATAAGTCATGAAGCAATGTGGGAAATTTTGGAAGCATATACAATAAATAAAAAATTGTGGAAACTATAAAATTTAATTATATAAATTCATGGGTGAAAGTAATGGCAAATAGGTATATGAAAAACGAAATTGTGGAGTTAAGCAAGGGTATCCCTTAAATATGTGCATTTATGATTTTTTAGTGAATGCATTTATTCAAACTTTAATGCCAGAAGTGAATACAATATGTTGGGAGATGGGAAAGAAAACTGAGATACCAGTATGTCTATTTTATGCAGATGATTTGGTAATAGTAGGACAAAACAGAGGATGGATGAATTGAAGTAATATAAAAACTGAAAAGTTATTAAAAAGATGGGTTTAAGAATGAATAAAGGAAAAAAAGTAAACATTTAGTGAAATAAAGAAGATGAAAGGAATTTATTATAATAGGAAAGAATTTAATATATTTGGGCTTAAGTTTGGGGACTAAGGGACTTCCACGATGGCTGCACATTGATTAACAGCTTAATTCTAGCTTTCCCAATGTGAAAACAGAAACTTAGCATAGAAAACCAATGGATCTAAATTTCTGGGTAACTTTCAGTAACTAGCTAGTAAGTGCACTGCCTGGCTGCCAGGAAAAAAGAAATAAAGAGGGCCTGAAGGAAAATCAGCTACAAAAGGCGCTGAAAAAACAATGACTAGGAAAAGTATTGCAGCTGTTCAGCAAAAAGCAGTGCAAGCTCCAGACATCTCCTCCAGTAACCTAGAGGAAAGTATAAGGTGACTGCACACAGACCTGATTAAAATAAATGAAACACTGATGGAGTAGATCAACTTAAACAATAAAAGGTTGGAAAAATGGTTGAAGCTTTAAACAGATATGCAGATAAAGTGATAAAACTGCAAAATTCAGAGGTCAAAATGAAGAAAAGGCTGGCTGAATATGAGACTGCACAAGAAGAGGTGTTTCAAAAAATAATAGAATTAAAGGACAAAGCATGTAGGGAAAAACTGATATTTTCTGCTGTACCAGAGAAGCTGGAAGGAACCAACTGCATTATTTATTTTTTATTTATTTAACATTTGTTAACTGGGAAAGTCCGACTTGGAACAAAGTCAATTTTCAGCAGAAGCTCGGGGAGAAACTCTCCAGATGCAAGTCTTTGAATGTGGGAGAAAACCGGAGCACCTGGAGGAAACACACACAAATGCAGGGAGGACATGTAGACTCCGCACAGAAGACACCCGAGCTGAGAATTGAACCGGAGAACCTCTTGCTGTGAGGTAAAAATGCTACCGCTGCACCACTGCCCCATCCATATTAATTTTATGAAAGCACAACTATGCAGCTGGCCTAGTATTTCATTCACAACAGGAATTGTTAATTGAAAGGGCACTTCATGTATATGCTCCAAATCTGGCTATGAGAAAGCAACCTAGACCTTTAATAGTAAAGATGCACTCTTACCAGTAGAATATGATGCTGACAAAACTGTGGAAGAAAGACAAAGTACTTAAAGTGGGAGACAGCAGAGTAGTTGTGGAGAATGACTAAACATTGTACACCAGGCAGAAGAGGAGTAAGTTTATTCCATTATTCAAGGAATGTTGAGAAGCAGGTATGAGATTCAAACTGCTATACCCATCTGTCCTCAAAATATATTTCCCTGGAGGGACAAAATCATTTTTGATGAAGTACCTATTAAGAAAGGAATACAAAAGTTTTTCCAAGAAAAAGTGAGCTGTAAAACAGAAAGATTGTGCTAGACAGTCAAGAGGAGAAGGTTAACACCCGCACTGCACCTCAAGCAACACATAGCCCTTCTAAACGCACACCACCAACACCCACACATAACTACACTAAATCCACATTTGCGGAAGCCCTTAACTGTAACCTGCCCAAGCAACAAGGACCACCAAAGCCGAAACGCAAACAAACACCAATCACAACCAAAGTGTCACATAGCTCACAACATCAGCAACAGCCCCTAAGGCCCCTAAGGCAAGACAACATACCTAATACTTTAGTCATAGGTAACTCTATAGTCAGGCACACTGATGTCCCACTCACCAGGCTGAACAAGGAGAAAATTACAGTGAACTGCCTGTCGGGTGCCAGGATCCACCACATAACTCATGCACTCAAGTCACTCCACAACAAGTACAAATATGACTCTGTCATTGTCCATGTTGGAGTGAATGACTTGAGATGTACCTCCCTGGACTACATGAAAAGAGACATGGAAGAGCTCTTGGATCATGTGGCCCAGGCAGGTATGACCCTAGCCCTGAGTAGCATCCTGCCTTCACCCAGAATGATACCACAATATAAGGAAAAAATGATTGACTTCAAGAATTGGCTAAGCTTCTGGTGTCATTCAAAGGGGATCCTGTATCTGTCTGCCTGGGATGACATGATCGACAGACCACGATGCTTTGCCAGAGATGGTCTGCACCTGTCACCCCTGGGACTCAGGTTACTGGCTAAGGCTCTTGCCACGCCTATAGAGCCTTTTTTAGGCAAAGTTCAAAGGACAAAACCACGACCGTAACAGGTACAAGCATGCAAAATATGAAGGTAATGCTACTCAATGCTAGAAGTCTAAACCTCAAAATGCACTCTCTTGAGGCACTCCTAAAAATGGAGAACATCGATATCTGTGCAGTTACTGAGACCTGGTTCAAGGCTCCAGAAAGCACCCCTGCAATACCAGGCTACAACTCTTACACACTTTTCGGCCACCACACCAATTTTGAAACACTAAAGGTGGAGGAGTGTCCATATTCACCAAGGATATTCACACCACCAGGTTAGTTGTCCAACACAATGCGTATGAAATTCTCCAGGTGCAACTAACACTAGGTAAGACTGCAATCCAAATTGTAGCTTGCTGCAGATCCCCCACTATGCCCCAAGATTCTCACTACACCTTTCTAAACATACTGGAAAATATTAATATACAACCAAACACCCTAATACTGGGTGATTTCAACTACCCTACCATTAACTGGGAAAACTACTCATGTACCAACACTTTTGCCCAACGGTTCTTGGAATTCATAAATTCCAATGCCCTGGATCAACTAATCCATAGTTCCACCAGGGGCTCCAATATCCTAGACCTGGTCATTACCAACATGGGAAATCAATGCTCCACACCTATGGTCACCCCCTCGTTGGTCAGGTCAGACCACAACCTAATCACCCTTAACATCCACATCCCACCCCCACCCCCCCAGTAAGGAAACCTCCATAAAAAACTTCTCCAAAGCCAACTTCATGCTACTCAAGTCAGAAGTTACAAACTTCATGACACCCATGCAAACAGGAACTGAAAGTTCGACTGCTGAGTCCTACACTAAGGCACTTATGAGCACATCCACTCATGCATGAATCGTGCCATCCCAAATAGAACCAAGATGCTCTCCTCCAAAAAAAGGAATCTGGTGTTCCCTTGCCATAAACAAACTTTACAACAAAAGGAAGAAACTGTTACAGAAAAGAAGAATAACCCAGGAAGCAAAAACCTCCCTTACCAGCCTCAGTAAGAAGCTGAGATCCCTCATAAAATCCTCCAAAGCTAGTTACAAAAATAAAATTGCCAAAGATTCCAAAGACAACCACAAGGCATTCTATAACTATGTCAAGAATCTAAATGGCAATGCTCAGATCTGCTCTGAGCTACAACAGAATGGCATTAAATATACTGATCCCAAGGCTATTGCCAATATCCTGACAGATCGATTCAGTGCCAACTACACCCCCCTCTCACCCCTTAAATGGCCCATCTCAATACCGGAAGATTGCCAAATTCTGGTAATAATGGCCACACAGGTAAAAAATGCACTCTCCAAAGCTAAGAATACAGCATCCATGGGACCAGATGACATCCCGGGCTGTGTACTACATGAACTACAAAATGAACTGGCACCTGACCTAAGTGTCATGTTTAATCATACCCTCACCTCAGGCTTCATGCCCACTGAGTGGCGCACAGCTACAGTTATCCCACTCCACAAGGGGGGGATTCACCTTGGATCCCAGGAACTACCACCCCATCAGTCTGACGAGCCTGATCTGCAAGGCCATGGAATGTATTATCATGGAACTTATAAACAAAGACACTGGCAACCTTCAAACACTGGACCCCACCCAGTTTAGATTCGTGAAGGGCCAATCTTGTCTCCTGAACCTGATGGACTTCTTTGAATCAGTATCCAGAGCCATGGATGAGGGTAAAGCAGTCCACACAGCCTACCTAGGCCTTGCCAAGGCATTTGACACCATCCCCCACTCTAGAATCATAGATAAACTTACTAAGCTGGGCATTAATCCCTACGTCACTCGATGGGTTGCCAACTGGCTTACTGACAGAACTCACACTGTAAAAGTAGCTGACTCCAAAACCAGCTCCAGACAAGTGACAAGTGGAGTACCTCAGGGTTCAGTCCTGGGACCTCTCTTGTTTGGCATCTACTTCTCTGAAGTACAGGCCAACACTAAGGGACTCTGGCTATCAAATTTTGCAGATGACTACAAACTGGGAGCCATTATTGTATCCCCAAATGATGTGGATACTCTACAAAAGGGCCTTACAGAAACAGATGCTTGGTGCCAGAGCCATGGGCTCAAGCTCAATGCCAAACAATGTATAGTTATCCCCTTTGGGAAAAAACATGTACCCATGAATTATCACATAGGTGGCAGTACACTAAACACCGAAAGTGTGATAAGGGACTTAGGGACACAGGTGGACAGTGGTCTCACCTTCAATAACCACATCGCCACAACAGTCAGGAAATACTTCTATGTGGCACACCTCATCACTAAGGGCTTTTCATCTAGAAAAAAGGAGGTCATTGTCCCACTGTACTCATCCCTCATTAGACCCATTTTAGAATACAGCACCCCATTTGGTATGTACCTCTCAAGACATCAGTAACAACTGGAAAGGCCGCAGAAATACCTCACTAAAAGAATCACAGGTCTAAAGCAGATGCCTTATGTTGACTGCCTTAAAAAACTCCAGCTATATTCTGTCATATATTGTCTACTCCGAGGCAATCTCTGCTTAACATACAAGGCCATGTCAAACCCAGAGCTGTTGGACATGTTACACTTAAACAAATCCCAATCCCTCAGAGCCACACGCTCCAGGGATCTAAACCTTGTCTTCACAATAAACAAAACATGCTGGAGGGATAGGTTCCTGACCCAGAGACTCCCCAGACTCTGGAATAGATTGCCCATACATGTCAAGCAGAGCACCTCTTTGGACCTCTTCAAAAGGAACCTTGATGATTGGGTGGGAGAAAGGAAATTCACCCCTGGGATCATGTCAGTCACCCTGCTAGACAGGGGTCCAGGGAAGTAAATAGTGTGGGAAGAAATAGCCAGGGAATTGTTATGGCTAGGTTTGTATAGGCCCTAGGGCCGATAGCCTAGTACCAACCTATGAACCTATGAACCTATGAGATTCTGCTTCTTGTTCTTCTTGTAATAAAGACCACAGAGAGACTGTGCCAGTGAAACCTTTTCTAATATTTCAATGGAAAATGCTTGAAAGAAAGAAAAAAAAGCACAAGAGTCAACTAGAAGAAACTAGAGTACATTTGAAATGAAGCAGAGACAGGATTTGGGAGATGGAGATGAGCAGTAATAGAACAATAAATCTGGAAATATTGGATTATCTTGGACTTTGTTAAACTTGTCGGGGACTCTAAAGCATATGCCCTACTTCATGTCATTAATCTTTAATCTTTTGGAGATTAAAATCAATATCTTGGAAACTGACAAACGTGGGATTACAAAGCAATAATTATGTTTGTGAAACATGGCAGAACAAGAAACTCTGGAAATATTGGACTTTTTTGGACTTTGTTAAACTTGTAGGGGACTTTAAAGTATATGCCCTACTTCATGTTATTAAAGTTTGGAAAAATACTCAGGAGAGGAGAAGAGGAGGGAGAAAGTTAACAATAATTAAAACAATGTTTTCTTAATGGTACTAATTTAATAGTGCATGATTTTCTTTGCATGCTATAAAGTAAAGTTTTCTCAGTTATTTTTTAAGTGTAATGGGATAGTAATGTAAATAGGTGCTCCTGATTTTTTCTTTTTTCTTTCTCCCTTCTTCTCTTGCTTTCCTTGTTCAGTTTTAAGAAATGTAGGCACTGCAATATAAAAAAAGAATATTGAATATTATAAAGCTTTTTTCTAGTAAACAAATACCTGCTTGGCAGTTTTGTGTTTGGTTCTTATGTCTCTATGAAACAATCTGGTAAAGAGAAATAGCTTGGAGAAATTGTTTTCTGAAAGCATTCAAATATTTTCCCATCTGATAGAGCCATAAAGATAAGACAAAGCCAGACAGCACTTAGTAGAAGCGCAGGCTTTCTTTTAGGTTATCTCAAGTCTGTATGTGTGGCTGTCAGTTTGGAACATTTGCTCATATTAGAAGGATAGAACTTCAATATTTGAAGATGTACATAGTTTTGTGTATTAAGTTAATAGGTTTTTAGGGGGCATAAGGGATGTTTTTTTTTTTTGTTTGAGGTCTTTCAATCAAACAAAAAGTTTTGTAAGATGTAACACAGGCTCAAATGGAGATGACAATAAACAACTGTATAAAAGAGTAACCTGCAAAACAGTACTGCATGTAACTTAAATTTATGGTACTGGAGCAGGTGGCACAGGACCCTAGGGGAGGAGACTGGGAAACATTCCTGGAATATAGAGAACTTATATGGCAATTAAAATTAGACACAGCTAGGTCCCCAGGTTTAAATGACAGTATTAGTATTTCAAGTGTGCTCAAACTACATAAAGCGAAACTGTAGTGTTATATATGGTTATATATATATTATATATATTGTTTTAGAATTTTATAGATAGAACATTAATATAATATGGTTGAAAGAATGTCTTTTAATAGTGAACAATGTGTCTGGAAGTATTTTGGCATTAATGTATTGTTTTTTTGTAAGTATATGGCTTGTTAAACATTTTGCAATGCAAAAATGTGGGTGAGGTTTTTAACATTTGTTTTTTAAAGGAATTCAATTGAAGTAATTCTGACTGATTAATTAACTTAAATTGAAGCAATTAAAAAAACACCATGTGACCAATGGTTATTGTATTTAAGGGCATTACTTTTTTATGTTTGTATCTTGATAAAGCCTGGTAGGAACCAGGCAAAGCGCTTGAGATATTCAATGTTTTTTGGGTTTTAAAGGTTATTAAAAGACTTCAAACTACAGTTTGCTGCAGCCTGTCGTTTCTCTGCTGTGGACTTTGCTGTTGGTGTTTGTATTCGTTTCTGAGAGACTTGTTAAGGTTTTTATTCATGGCAGACAGTGCGGACTGTGTTAAGTTTCAGAACACACCTGTTTTACTTCAGGATGTACCAGATGATGCTCTGGTTACTAGGGGGGAATTCAAACAAGTTTTGTCTTTATTAACTCAGTTGAGTAATAATATGCTGAATTTAAGTGCTGCTAATTTATCCTCTCCAATTCCTGGTAACCAACTACTAGGTCTGCACAGAAAAGTGCTTCCAGTACCAACGCAAATACAGAACAGATGCGACCGGGTGGAACCTCCTGACGAGATTATATTGGTACAATCCGATCTACAGGAGCAGCCTGGGAGAAAACAAGTTGACCGTTGTTACAGACCTAACTCACAAACGAGTGGTTTTAACTTCAATGCATGGACTGAGCAACAGTTTTCGTTTCAAAAAGGTACTGTTTCAGCCTTTTCTAACCAGAGTGGGGGTGCTGACCAAGAATTTAAAAAACTGAGCGATAAGCTGTATGCTTATAAAACATTACAGCTTGAGATTGACTATTTGAAAGAATGTGTGAGGGTACGCCGAGTACCAAAAGGGCTACGCTGTTTCAAATTTCCCAACAGTGCTCTACCAGGAACGGATTTATACAATGATTTAGTAAAATTGTTTGACAAAACTGGTTTAGAGATGTTGAATTTTTTAATCAAGGACTATGAAGCAAAAGCTGTAAATTTGTTAGATGATGTCAACAAATTGAATGACTGTATTGTTAAAGACAAAAATTTTCTTGGTATTAAAAAAGATTATGATGGTGTGTTTGAGGAAGTTGACCTGCACTGTTTAAAAATAGTTAATTGTAAGATTAGAAAACTTGAACAGGACTTGGTTGAATACAGGGATGGGTTGGCCTACCCACCTCCGGGTAAAAACAGGGGGAGGGGTAACAACCTTGAAGGTATGGGTACTCACCCAGTTGTTATGTTAATAACAACAACAATATGGATGTGTATACCCCTGAACTTCCTAGGAGAAGCGAGCATCTAACCCAAAAAGATAATAGAAACATCCAGCAGGGTTTTCAGTTTCCCCAGGGCAGACCGGGGGTGAGAAGCACAACCTATTACCAGCAAGGGTGGAACAGACCACGCAGATAAAGGATTTGAACTGCATAGAAGTTGCTGATATAGGTTACGTTTTGGATGGGCTACCAAAGGGCAACTATGAGGTAGTAACAAATAACAACTTCAATATTTACAATTTTACGGACATTAATGTTACAGGTGACTTTTTTGAATTGTTCATAAGGGGTCTGCATTACATACCTTCACATACATTTAATTTACCCAGTACATTAATAGATCTGAAACTTTTTGTTAGATGGTTGAACTTATCTCTGGAACTAGGTAGGCCAGGTACAGTGAATGAGCAATTTGTCAGAGCAAGTACCTTCAATCTCCCTACCCACCCAATTTTAAAAGCATTTGAAGAATTAGTGGAAATGGACCTAAGGAAGCAGCATGCTATTAATACACGTTCAACATCCCCCAACTTATCTTTTGACCAGCAGCGGCTTGTTTATTTGCTCAAGGATGAAGGGATAAGAGTAATGAAACCTGACAAAGGTGGAGGGATAGTTTTAATGTATAATTGTGCGTATGAGATGCAGATTCTTAGCATGTTGCAAGATAGTGCACAATATGAGTTAGTCTCTAGAAACAAAGTCAACATAGCGTATGCCAAAATTAAATATGATTTGTTTGACTTGTTAATGCAAGGAGCTATCAATGAAAAATTATATAACTTTTTGAATGTGGATAAACCTAAGACACCGATAATATTCGGTATACCTAAGGTCCATAAGGGTTTGGACCCATTAAGATTTAGACCAGTTGTGGCAGCGTCCGGTAGTATTACAGAGCCATTAGGGAAATTCATTGACCAGACTGTTAAAAAATTTGTCATGTCCTTGGAACATGTCTTCAAAGACTCCTGGGAATTTTTAAAAGGTTTGGATCAGAATTTCTTTAAACGTACTTGTCTATTGGTTTCTATTGACATTGTGGAATTATTTCCAAGTATCCCACATTTAACGGGGATTGAATTGTTCAATGAAGTGTTGGCTACACAATCAGGGTTGGGTGCTAATATAGTTATGTTATTGGTGGAATTTATGAAAGTCATTCTTAAAAATAACTTTATTTATTTTAATGGTGAGGTCTACAGACAAAGAAGGGGCGTGGCGATGGGCACCCCATGTGCTTCAGCTTTTGCCAACATAGTGTTACATTACTGGGAAAACAAATTTATATTTTCAACTGCTTGGGCAAAACACATTGTACATTATAAACGATTTTTGGATGATATTTGCATTTTATGGTAAGGGAATTATGAAAATTTCTTAGAATTCATGTCCTATATTAATGCTTTGACACATTTTCTTTCTTTTACGCATACTGTGAGTGATGAAGTTCTTAATTATCTAGATGTAACACTGGTTAAGGATCTTACAAGGGGTATTTTTCAATTTAAGATTTATAGGAAGGCAACTTTTTCCAACTCTTATTTGCACTTTGAGAGTGGTCATCCCTTTTTCCAAAAGAAAGGAATAGTGAAAGGACAATTCATCCGGGCATCGAGAATGTCGAGCACAGATGAATTGTTTTTGAAAGAGGTGGACTTTTTGAAAGAACTTTTTGCAGAAAGGGGGTACCCTATAAAGCTGGTGAACAATCTACAAAAAGAAGTGATGGCTAACAGAGGGTTAATGTATTTCCCTCTACTGGGCATGGGTTTGTTACCCAATGTGCAGGGTAGGCAGGAAAAACAATTTGATGGGCATAGTAGCTTTGTCTACACATATATTAGGGACGCTGAGCAGTTGGACCAAATTGTTTTGAAATACTGGCCTGTTTTGACCCTTCAGGAGAATTTTCATGACATTATTCCAGAAAAAACAAGTTTTGTAAAAAAGAGGGACATGAATTTGAAGGGTCTTTTTGAAAGTAAAAATCATCTTTCAACTAATTTTGCTGTTTTTTCGAAAATAGGCACACATAAATGTAGTGCCTGCAGACAGTGTTCTCTGATTATTAATGATAGTAGTGTATATATACCTTCAAGGAACTTTAAGGTCCATACAACTGGATATTATAATTGTGCAACCAAGGGTGTGGTTTACATGGGGATCTGTGTTCTATGTTGGAGTTTTTATATAGGAAAGACAGAAAGGCCTTTAAGGCGAAGAATTTATGAACATGTCAATGACATCTCTAAAAAGAAAGACACAAATGCCTTTTATAAGCACTATATACAGTGCCCTGATATGAAACTTAAATTTATGGTACTGGAGCAGGTTGCACAGGACCCTAGGGGAGGAGACTGGGAAACATTCCTGGAATATAGAGAACGTATATGGCAATTAAAATTAGACGCAGCTAGGTCCCCAGGTTTAAATGACAGTATTAGTATTTCAAGTGTGCTCAAACTATGTAAAGCGAAACTGTAGTGTTATATATGGTTATATATATATTACATATATTTTTTTTAGAATTTTATAGATAGAACATTAATATAATATGGTTGAAAGAATGTTTTTAATACTGAACAATGTGTCTGGAAGTATTTTGGTATTAATGTATTTTTTTGTAAGTATATGGCTTGTTAAACATTTTGCAATGCAAAAATGTGGGTGAGGTTTTTAACATTTGTTTTTTAAAGGAATTCAATTGAAGTAATTCTGACTGATTAATTAACTTAAATTGAAGCAATTAAAAAAACACCATGTGACCAATGGTTATTGTATTTAAGGGCATTACTTTTTTATGTTTGTATCTTGGAAAGCCTGGTAGGAACCAGGCGAAAGCGCTTGAGATATTCGATGTTTTTTGGGTTTTAAAGGTTATTAAAAGACTTCAAACTACAGTTTGCTGCAGCCTGTCATTTCTCTGCTGTGGACTTTGCTGTTGGTGTTTGTATTCGTTTCTGAGAGACTTGTTAAACTACTGCATGTAACACAAAAGCTGGAACTAGAATTTAACAAAACATCTGTTATACATAAAAGGTGGGAATAATAACTTTTTAAGAAAATGATGCATTCTGTAATGTCTTTAAACATCAATGGTCTCACAGATAAATAACAAAAGAGTGAGCAGTGAACTATATTAAAAATCTGGAGTGCACATAGCTATGCTACAGGTGACACACTTTGAAAGAACTGAACATGTGAATTTGATAAAAAAAGGTTTCCAGGATGGTTATTCATTGGAATACCTGGGGCAAATGAAGACAGGAGTACTTATATTAATTGCAAAAGGAGCTACAATAGTGATAGAATAGGATAACAAAGATAACAATGGTAGATTTGTAGTGCTAATGGGCTACTGGCAAGGGAGGAGGATTACACAGGAATGCATTTATATTCTGCCAAAAATTGCTATAATGGAGCTTAAGAAAATGATTTGAGAAATAATCAGCTTTCAGCAAGGAATATTATTTATAGGTGGGGACTGAAATTTGTAACAGTGAAGATGTGTCTGGGGCCCAGAAGGGAAAATATAATAAAGGAGGGTAGATTTTTGAAGAAATTTATGAAAATATTTGGCATGGAAGATGTGAATTCAGTACTAGGAGTTAAGACTGAATTTACATATTATTCCCCTATGATACAAAAACTGTGTTAAGCTAGATAGAATTGATATTTCACAGGAACATGTGCATTTAATTGAAAGCCTTGTTATACACTCAATATCTATTTCAGATCATACACAAATAATAACTAAAATAAAAACACAGGGTAATGAAATAAAAATGAGACACTGGCGCATTTGAACCTATCTGTTGAAAAGAGAGGAATTTAAGGAATGGGTAGTGGAAATTATACAGGAGCTATTTGAGAAGATAGAATTTCTTTTGAAAACATAGCTAGGTAGTGGGATAAAATTAAAGTGGACTTTAAAAATACAGTTAACTGGAACTCAAGCAACAGGCACTCTCAACTCTCAAACAACTGGCAAAAAAAAAAAAAAAAAATCAAAGAAATACAGTACCATTTTCATGTGCTGCACTTTCTGTCCCCCCCCCTGCAGAAATATACCTTACATTTTTAGAGTTTTAGAGTTTTAAAAAGGAAGCTTGGAATAAATTCCCTCTCTCCCCAATATGAGATCAAGTCAAACCAAACAAATAATAAGGGTACAGTATTCTTTTTAATAGTAACTCTCAAGCAATCAGGAACTACAATTATACATCATCTACCAATCCCAATGGATGCCTGTTAACTAAGAGTTTACTGTAGGATGAAAATAAAAGAAAGGAAGATATGGTTAAGAAGTAACAAGAATTATTTAGAGGGACTGACAAATGTTAAAGTATTGCAAAATAGGGGGAATTCCACAGAACAAGAACAGGAGCAACTGCATAATGCTAAACAGAAAATAAGGGATTACCTTTATAATATGCATGAGTTTAGAAAGATTGCTGTTAAGCATCTGCTTTTTGATAATAACCTTAGGGCACAAAAACTCAGGCAACAGAAAGTAGAAATGACTGTTGCCAAGCTGATAGAACCTATAACAAGGAAGATAATAAGGGATCCTGTAGAAGTTTTAGAAATATTTTGGAAAATCTATGAAAGTCTACATAAAGCAGAGAAATATGGAAATCAAGAAAAGGTACAAATGTACACATGGAAATGTTTATGGAAGAATTAAATATACCAAGATTAGAGGCAGATGAGGCTCAATTACTAATAAAAATAGGAGGAGATGACATAAAAATGATGATGTATAACCAATCTACTGGAAGTCCCCAGGAATTGATGTTATTCCTGTGGAAGTTTGGAAGGGAAAACTGATAAAGATCTGAAAGTTTTTTTTAACAGTATTTTAAGAGGAGGAGACGTAGCAGCATCCTGGAAGAAAGTGGTGGTAGCTGTAATACCTAAAGAGGGTAAAGCTCCATCAGATCCAGCTTCATATAGGCCCATTTCAACACTAAACCATGATTATAAAGGGTTTGTTTATGATGGATAAAAGAATGGCAAAAGTGATGCTAGAAATGATTTATATAAATCAATGTAGTTTTGTGGAGGGGAGGCAAACATTTGACAATATTCAACTACAAAGTAGAATGGAGCAGGCAAATGTTTATGTGAACACACCAAAACTTTATTGTAATCCAAGGTTAAAATTGTAGAATATCCAAATGTATAAATACCTGCAAGAGGTGGAGCATGGTCCTACCAGCTCGACAAAATAGAATTAGGATGGCAGATCAAACTTAATGCCATGTATTGGCCAGGGCTTAATGATAATTTGTCAATTAGTAGTCTCTTGTGAAAATTAAAGCCCTCAATAGACGTTAAAATACACTTTGTAATTTTCTTAGCGTAACAAACTTTTTCATAAATACACTGTCTGAATGAGCATTTATTTATACTTATATATGTTCTCCAAAATTTTAGGTATTTATTTATATTTATTATCACATGGATGTATTTATTTAAATTTATTTAAATGTATTGTCAAATTATTAATATAGTAGTGGATAGGTGATGATATTAAAATTCATGAAGTATTTTAAAAGTATTTTTAATGGTTTTAACAATTTTCACGGTGTTGGGGAAGTAATGACAATTTTAAGTATACTATGGCTTTAAATAAAGGTGTGTTGACTGCTCTAGGATGTGATGTAATTTGAATTCCTTCTTTTAAATTCAGTGGGTGAAAGCAATTAATTGTATCTGATGAAATCTCTTTAACTCATTTAAAAACTAGACGAAAGCACTTATACATTTGGATATTCTACAATTTTAACCTTGGATTACAATAAAGTTTTGGTGTGTTCACATAAACATTTGCCTGCTCCATTCTACTTTGTGGTTGACTAGTGACTTCTGTTTGTTCACTTTCTTCATCATTTGACAATATTAACAGAACCTTGATGATCCAGAGGGAAGCAGAATGTAAGAAAATACCACTGTTGTTGGTGGGTCTTGATGCAGAGAAAGCATTTGACAGAGTAAGCTGGGACTTCATGAGCAGGGCAATGGAAGCATTTGCATTCCCTGATAAAATTATAAGGTTGATTAAGATGATATATGAGGGATTGGAGGTGAAAATTAAAGTGGGTGGGGTCCTCTCTGACAATTTCTGCTTGATCAGAGGAACCAGGCAGGGGTGTCCTCTCTCCCCTTTGTCATTTACATTATATTTAGAAGCTTTGCAAAGAAAATTGGGACTCATAAATGTAAGGAATTAACCAATGTGGTAGTCAAGAAAGCTGGCTCTATTTGCAGATGATAATATTTATACCTGACAAAGCCATAAAGGCATATTACAGTGTTGTGGAACATTTTGAGACAGTTTCAAATCTTTTCAGGATACAAATTTAATTAAGCTAAAACAAAAGCAGTAGTGGTAAATTATGTACCCACACACGAATTGGTTCAGCAATATCCATATTTATGAGGACATGATAAAATATATGTTGGAAAAGACTAAACAAAAGATAATACAAAAACTAAAAAAATGGAAGCTCTATTTTATGGATATCAATAGTAGGATACAAGCAGTTAAAATATTTTTAGTCCCTTTAGCTTTATACACAGGTTAGGCATTTTATCAACTAGAGAAGTTGTGGATAGCAATTAATAAAGAGCTAAAGGATTTTATCTGGGAGAGGAAGACATCTATAGACAAGTGGGATAAGCTGCTTTAGCCAGTAGAACAAGGCATATTGGGATTACCTGATATGAAGGAGTATTTCAGAGCAACAGAGTTAAGGCTGCTATACATAGCACAAAACTATAAATTAAAATTGAAGGGGGGTTCAAGAAACAAGGAGAGACTGGGATTTTGGATGCAGACATTTAAGGAGAATATCAGTAATCATACAGAATATTATATTCATGAAGTAGCAGAAATTATGCTAAGAACTAAGCCACCACTGGAACAGAGAAAGGAGATTCTGATGATAGGGATGACTGCAATTAGGAATACAGACAACAGACAAGAGAGGGCTGGAATTTATTGGAGAAAACTGGGAAAAGAACCAAGGTATTTCAGTAAATTTGTTTATGCTGGGGGAATTTGTTTTTGTCCTAGAAAATGGAAAAGGGGTTGTCTGAAATATTATTCAAATTTTATATGGGGGTTTTGCCTAAATCCTATTAAAAAAAGTGGAAAAATATTCAATAAAAAAGAAGGGGTTAGGTTTGAAAAAAAATCCTATTGTGTTTCTAGCACCAGTGCAACTATTTTGGGTTGGTGAGAAACATGGAGAAAATTTATCAGAACTTGTTATCTGAGAGGTGTGAACAGGTAAGGAAAGAAGTAAAATTTAAAAGAAGGGATGGAAGAGAGATTATGGAAAGAAAGGAATATGTAAATGAGGTAACACTCTGTAAGCTACAAATTGATGAATGTAGTGAGAAAAGGAATATGTGGTATGAAAAAAATTTAAGTTTTTTCTTGTATCCATGACATGATTTATCAGATGATGTTAGAAATGCAATAAATCAAAGAAGAAAATGGCTTGAATATTTCCATGAGAGACATTTTTGTTAAATACATTATGTGTTAAGAGAAATATGAAATATAAAGCAACAGAAAAATATGTTATGACTGCATGGTAGATGAAACTATGAAACATTGTTTTTTAGAATGTAAATTGAATAAGTCTTTTGGGAAAAGTTGAAATGGTTTATAGTTGAGAAGGTTAAAAAGAAATGAATATGGAAATGATATATGGTAAATATGAAAAAGGAAGCAAGGACAGAATTGATAAATGGGATAACATATGAATTGCTACAATTTGGAAAACATGGTATGAAGGACTATTATATAATAAAATCAATGGGACAAAGATGTAGTGAGAGAAATGAGGAAATGATTGTGGAAAAAAGCAAAGGGGAAGATAGATGAAAATTAAGGAAATGGGAATGGAAGAAGTGTGTACTAAATTTGAGTTGCATTACTGATTATCTATAGTATGATCCCAATTATGGGATGGTTAAAGCCAGTCTAACACCAAACCATATAGGTTAATTTAAACACCAAAAGGAAAATTGGCAAGGCTTAAAATGGGCCAAAAGGCAATTAGCCAAGTAGTTAACCTATGATGACAATTTTTTAAAAATGATGTAAATTGGATGAATATGGGGTTTCAAAATATGTAGAATAATGTGTAAATAATGTATATATAAATAAAGCAACCCTACTGTTTTCTAGTACTAGGTAGTTCCAGTTCCAGAGATTTGACAGTATTCTAGGAGAATTCTAAGGTGGAGTAGTGAGTAAACATTCCTGGTGGAGAAATTTTGAAGAGAAAGAATCACATCATGATGAAATCCTAGTTGCAGATTTGGAAAGTGGATGTTTGGATACAGAGATATTGAAGAACTTAATGGAGGAAGGAGAGTCAAATTAAGGTGAGGAGGTGAGCTGCAGAGCTGTAATGGATCAAGTACTGCAGTAGCAGTCTGGTGATAAAGCTGATACTGTGGTATAGAAGCAGATTATAGAGGCTGAAAGTACAGAGGCATGTTCAGCTGATGGAGTTTTTGGTTTTAAGAAGATACCTCTGTAACTGGGTACTGAGGATAACAAAAATGAAGCAAAGAAAAAAATATGCAGATGCTGTAAGGCAAGAAATGGGAAGCAGTATACAATGCGAAGAGAAATGTTTCTTATCAGCAGAAGGGCAGCAGCTCAATAAAAAATGGTGGTAAAAATAAGGAGCAAAACTAGTGGCACCTTTGACAGGTATTATATTGTCATTAGGATTTACTTAAAAATATTAAAAAGACATAAAATCCTTAATGCATTTGGGGTTGGTAGTAACTTTTAAAACTTTTTCAAGTACAGAAAAAAATATGGATGAAATGTAAAAAAGAAATACCATACCACCTTGGAAAGACTTTATTTTTCAGAACTTTGATTTGCAGTTAAAATAACTTCCGACATGAAAGAATTTGGAACTTGAAACTTTTTCCTTACAATATGATAAAGTGTATGATCTAAAGAAAATGAATGATAAAAGAACTATATGGACACCAGGGGTGGGGTACATATGATGGAAAATTATAGCATATTTTGAATACCATAATAGTAAATGGAAAAAGATCAACTATCAGGTATTGGGCCAGCCAAAGACTTGCTTTTATTGTGGAGATTACACATATTTGGTTCAACACTGTACAAAAAATGTGGGCAATGTAGTAAGCAAAACTGCTTAAAACTGGTGAAACATTTTTGTATGAAAAGCAATGAGTCTGGCCATTGGTGATTTGAATGTTCTACGCTTGAAAAAAAAACAAAAAACAAGTACATAAAAAATAAATTGAGAGGGAGGAAAGACAATCCCAGGGATTCAATAATGCCTTCACTAAGTATATAAGTGTACACTGTTCTGAGTGAGCAGGCAACACAGCCATAACTCACACCTTCTTCCTCCTAATTTTAGTTTTCCTGCTGATATCCTTGCAGCATTACATATTGATAGGGATTCATAAAGTTCAAAAAGTGTAGACTACATGTACACTTACTGTAATCTTTCTGAGTGACTAGAAAGCACCAAAAATGTGATAAGTATTTTATTGAATACATATCGTGTACACTTAGTGTATACTTAGTGTAGGCTTTATTGAATTTGGCCCAATATGTAGAAAACAATATTCTGGAAGAAAGTGAAATGGCTGATGTAAGAAAGAAAGAAAGGGAAAGAAATATAACTCACGGAGAAGAAAAAAGCAAGGGGAAGGACTAATGACAGAAGAGATGCATATAGAAACAGAAAACAGGTATATGTTAGCAAGTGAGGAAGTGGAAGATAGTGACTCAGAAACAGGAAAAGAACAAGAGCAGAAAGAAATTAAATCTATTGGAAAGAAAAAAGCAAAAAATGGGAACAGGCGGGAAAAAATATGCAAAAAACAGAAAAAGTAGTTTAGGTGTTTTTTTAGACTAAATGTAAACAGCAAAAGAAATGAAATGAGAGGGTTAATGGTTATTTAAAGATGCAAAAAGGAAAAAGATAGATGTGTTATGTTTTCTGGATACAAGATATGTTAAACAAGAGAATAAAGAGAAAATTAAGCTGTATGGAGAAAAAGATAATATGGCCAGTAGGATATGAAATATGTTCTGGGTAAGGGATGTTACTAACGAAAGATGAAGTCAAAATACTAGATGTAACATTTGTGATACTAGGAAGGATGATGATATGGAAATTGCTTGAGGCTAATAGTACTATATACTAACATATCTAAAAGACAGCAGTTTGAAGAATTAAAAAAAAAACGTGATATAAACATATCAACAGTAATGATTGGGGACTTTAACGTTAAGGTAAGGTAAGAAAAGAAAATGGAAAAATAACACAAGCTGTAAACATGATAAAATGTGATACAATATGGAAATTTGAGAATTAGAAAAATTAGAGAATGGACATACGAAAGGGAAATTTTTAAAACAGAGATAGATTATGTTATGTATTGAGGTAACATGGAGGAAGTGGTAGGTGGGGGACAAAAATAGAATTTTCAAATTATACGGCAATATGGTCTGTGTTAGGTGATAATAAAGAAATAGATGGAAAAATAATAAAAGGTTAACAGGGGATGTAACTAAAAATAAAGAAATGAAAGGGAAGGGAGTAAACTAATGAAAGAACATGCAACAATGAAAGTATTTTATGAAAGCTGGACAGTGTTTAAAGAGAAATATAAAAAGGCCTTTTGGAAATAGTAAGAAAAATAGAAAGAAATAAAGTGAAATATGAAAACAAATTGTTAGAGTTTGAGAAAATAATGGAAGAAGGAAGTGCAAGAGTAAGAAAAATAAAAAGTAAGAGAAAAATATGGAGTAAACAAAATAAGGGAGGGAAATGCTAGTAATAATAAAAGAAGTAATAGATGATATTTTAAGGGAGAATAAAGATTTGAGGTTGGTTGCATGTGATGTAGAAAATTAATTTGGTTTGGTAAGTCACAGGGAATGTGGGATAATTTAAGGGATTACGGATTGGGAAAAATAATAAAAGTATAAAGACTTCTTATGAGATGTCTTGGATGAAGACTATGGTAAATGGGTAGTTAGGAAAGAAAATAACTGAAAAAGGAGTGAAATGGGTTTCTGATGAGTGGAATGGGTTTCTGATGAGTATGTGTTTATTTGTCCTTGTAATGAACAAAATAATACACGCACATACTGGTGAAATAAGAGATGTAGGACAGGAAATAGAAGAAGGTGTGATAATACCTGAATATCTTTCATATACAGAAGATTTAGTTATTATAACAAAATAAAGCATTGATGATGGTGTCAAAGTCACGGCCTCAAGCTAAATGCCAAAAAATGCATAGTAATCCCATTTGGGAAAAACAAAGTACCTACAAACTACCACATAGATGGGAATCCACTAAGTACAGAAGAAGTAATTAGGGACCTGGGTACCCAAGTAGATAGCATGCTCTCCTTTGATAACCACATAGCCAAAATGGTCAGGAAATCCTTCTATGTGGCACACCTGATCACAAAGGGGTTCTCATCTAGATCCAAGGAGGTGATTGTGCCCCTTTACTCCTCACTCATTAGGCCCATAATAGAGTACAATGCCCCATTTGGGATGTACCTCATTAGACACCTGCAACAACTAGAAAGACCACAGAAGTACCTCACTAAGAGGATTAAGGGCCTTAAACAATTACCCTATGAAGCACGACTAAAAAAGCTCCAGCTCTTCTCAGTCGCTTACCGTCTGCTCAGAGGTGACCTATGCCTGACCTATAGGGCCATGTCAAACCCTGAACTAATGGACATACTTCACTTCAAAAAATGAGATCCCTCAGAACCACTCATTCTAGTGACTTGAACCTATGTACAACAATAAAGAGGACATGCTGGAGGGATAGATTCCTGTCCCAGCGACTCCCCTCACTCTGGAATAGAATCCCAATCCATATTCGACAGAGCTCCTCTCTGACCCTCTTCAAGAAAAATCTTGATGAGTGGATGGGTAATCGTAAGTTCTACCCTGGGATCACTTCAGGAGCACTGCTGACAGAGGCCCAGGTTACTAATCTAATGGGAGGCGAAAGCCATCACTCTGTGGCTAGGCTTATAAATGCCCATGGGCAGATAGCCTAGTACTTACCTATGAACCTATGAACCTATGAGGGAAACTGTGACAAATATGGAAATGGGGATTAAGTTAATTTTAGTTTAAATAGATCAAAAAGTAAAGGATTTGGCGAAAAAATAAATGGAATATATTTACTAGAACTTATCTAAATATATTAGGATTCAGTTTTGGTGAAAGTAGAAAGACAACAGAACAATGGATGAAATAAAAAAGTTGGTGGAAAACTTTCTATTTATCCTTAGGAAAAAGTTATATATGTTAAATCCATCCATCTGCAACCCCCTTTTCCCAGTTTTGCACATGGAATCAGGGTATCATTTCAACAGTGACAATCATCTAAAGCCAAGGTTTAAACTGCTGGATGGCTAGCTCTGCCATGGTAGTTCATCCACACCACATACACACACACTCACATCTATGGCTAATTTAGAGTGTCCAATCCACCTACTACATGTCTTTGTAATGTGGGAGGAAACCAGAGCACCCAGAGACAACCTACATGAACAAGGAAGGACATGCAGACTCCGCACAGAAGGCATCCCAGCTGAGAATCAATCTGGGGAACTTCTTGCTGTGAAGTGAGAACACTATCCACTGGACCACTGTGCCCCAACTATTATACACACACACACACACACACACACACACACACACACACACACACACACACACACACACACACACACACATTTTATATGTGTATATATATATATATATATATATATATATATAGAGAGAGAGAGAGAGAGAGAGATTTTTGGGGGAAAGTTGAGATATTTGAGGAGTATATATGCTTCCTGGAAAAATGGAAAGAGAATTATTAAATATCTTTTCAGTTTTATTTGTGGATTAAGATTTAATCCAGTTAGACAGGGAATTGTCCAAAAGAAAGAAGAATGAATTTTGAATTTAATAAAAAACATATTACACATCTGGCATCTATATACCTTTTCTGGGTATTGACAAATTGACAATATGAAGGAGAAGGAAGGTGGCTTGATAGGGAAAATACAGTTTTGAAACCATGGAGAGATGGAAAAAATAAAAAGTGAAAGAAAAGAGGTAAAAAAGAGGAGATAATGAAAAAAGACTATTATAAGATAAAGTTATAGAAAATTAAGATTACTGAAGTCAAAAATGATAGGAAGGAATGATATAATATGATAATGAAGAAATATTATTTAGTACATCCAAGGAAAGATAATAATGATAGAATTAAAAAAAAAACAATAAAATAGAATGGAAAGTTTTAAGGATTTTTATGGGACTGGAGAGTTTTTGTAGATTATTAGATAAATTGCCTGTAAAAAATAGTATGAATTATAAAACAGCGGAGTAGAGAAAAGATAGTAATGAAAACAAAACAAGAAAGCATTATTTTTTGAATTGTAGAAAGAACGAAGACTGAAAAAAATCAAAATAAGTATAAGTGGGAACATTTTTAAACTATAAACATGGATATTATATTGAATGATAAATATGAAAAACAAAAAAAGTAAAGTTGACAGGTGGGATAGGATATTGATAGTAACAGTATGTGTGCTAAGGAAAGAAGATCAATGTATGGTAAAAATATGGCTGCAGAGAAAAGAATGCAAGATATAATTCTAGATGTTAAAGTTTGTGAAACTGAAGATGGAAGATACTGAACATATTATGAATATTATAAACACTGTAAATATCATAAGTGTTGTAGAAATGTAAATAGAATTGAAGGAGTGTGACATTTTAAGATGTGTATATGAAGAAACATTTACTCTTTTTGGACCACTAGGTAATGCCAGAGATCTGCTAACATAGGTCAAAGAAAAAACACCATGGTAGAGAAGGAGCTTGTTCAGACAGATGCTAAACTAAGTCATAAAAAATAATAATGGAATAACCTGAGTGAGAAGAGGTTATAATTATGAATCTGAATGGAAGTGGGCTGGAAATGCAAGTCTTGTAAGAGGTGCAGGGCAGAGAGGAAATGTTTGATGGAGAGGAAGTGAGCTGGAATGACATAGCTGACTGGGTGTTGGGAGAGCAGTCAAAAAGTACTTTTCCTGGAAGAATCAGCAGGGAAATTAGTCACACAGAAATAGAAGGAAACATCTCAGGAATATGCTGGTCAGTGGAGAAGCTAGTTTTAAGGCCATATCCCTGCAATAGGATGAATTACTGGCTGAAAAAAAGAATACTTATGCTGACATTGTAACCAAGGGAAAAAGTGAGGTGGAAGTAGAAAGGAGATTGAAAAGGATAGAAGAACAGTAGCTCTGAAGAAAATGACTGGTAGAAAGAATAAAAGCAGAAAATATTAACAGCATAAATAGATATAATATTATAAAATATTTTATACTGCCTGTGAGTTTTCAGTTAAGAGATATAAGAGCTTTCATTCACTTGTGTACAGAGAAGTTTTTTTGAAGTAACTTTTGAAACTTTTGGATTGATTGAAAAATTTATGACTAAAATGGAAAAAAAAAAACAAATTTACAGCGGAAATGCTATTTTTCTAGAATTTAGGATGGCAATTTAAAAAATGATGGTACAGTTTAGAACTTCTGATATAAATGAACCAGAATGATCAAATTGTTTTCCTTTCTGTGTGTATTAATGTACACAAGGGAAAAAAGTGATGAAAGAAATGTTTGAACTGGGCAATGAATGGTGTGGGTGACAATGGATGTGCATGAGGTGGAAATGCATCATATCTCTAATGTAATAATTGTTAATGGGAAAAGGAAATTGTTAAATACTGGGGCCAGCCTAAGGCTTTTTTTTTGTAGGGTTGAGAATAAGTTGATGAAATATTGTAATAAAAGATGTAGTTGGTGTGGGGAGGGAAGCGTATTACCAGGCGTTGTAGGTCAAAGTGCATAAAATGTAATGAGACTAGATATTTTTGGTTTGATTGTTCTTTGTTAGAAATGGAAAGGGTAGATGAAGAAGAGAACTATGCAGAAGAAAACCAGTCTAATGAGAATATTACCAAATAAAAGTTTGGAGAAAGTGGTAATGGGAAAAAAGAGAAAGTCTGAAAGAAGAGAAATAAATGAAGAAGAAAATATGAAAGATGGAATTAAAGAAGAAGGCATTTTTTATGGATGGAAACTTTCAGGTGCAGGATAAAAGCAGATATGCAATATAAGGGAGTGATGAAGGAGAAGGGGGGTTAAGACAGGGGAAGTCTGAGAACAAAATGATGAAAAATCTATCATGGATAGGTTAGGAGAATTAAACTTATAATACAAACTGGAAATAAAGATGCCAACAAGGAAAAAGATGATATAGGAATAGTAACAGTAGATGTAAACAGTAGGGCAGCCATAGTGGTGCAGCGGTTAGCATTGACTCCTCACTGCAAGAGGTTCTCTGGTTCGATCCTTGGCTGGGGTGCCTTCTGTGTGGAGTCTGCACGTCCTTCTTGTGGTTGCTTGGGTTTTCTCCAGGTTCTCTGGTTTCCTCCCACATCCCAAAGACATGCTGTAGGTGGACTGGATACTCTAAATTGGCCTTAGGTGTGAGTGCGTGCATGTGTGTGTCTTTCGTGGAAGGTTGGGTGCCGGGCTGGCAACTCGACACCGTAAAACTCCACTGCCAATCGTGAGCGGACAGGTGATCCACTGTGGTGACCCCTACATGGGAAAAAGCCGGAAGAAGAAGAAGAACAGTAGATGTAAACAGTATATGAAGTTATAGTAGGGGCTGGGATGACTGAGAGGTGTAAGAAATTAAACATGGATGTGATATGTTTGTTGGCTAAAAGGTGTGTGAAGAAAGAAAAAAGATTAAAAATAGATGTAACATAGGGAAGGAAGAGTTTGTGCTCAGTGGGAAATGAGACGTGTTTGGAATAGGAATTTTGATAAAGAGTGAGGAAATAAAATTATTAGATGTGCCAGTAGTAAATACCTGGGAGGGTAGTAATATGAGATATGAGAAAAAGAGAAAGATGTATCAGATTGGTAGTGTTATATGCATATACAAATGTGACTGCAAAGAAAAATATTTGGGGATATAAGGAAGCATGCCATGTATTGGCATGGTAAAATGCCAATCGTTATGGTAGGAGATTGTAATTGTATCTTAAGAAAGGATTGAGGAAAAATAACACACAATATTAAGGCAATAAAAGAGTTAATAAAATTTAGAGAGTTCTAAATATGAAAGCGTAGGGATTGGACATATAAAAGACAACATTTTAATGAAATAGATGATGTGATACATTCAAAAAATGTGAGAGAAATGGTAGGGGTAGAAATAGTAGGATTTTCAGATCATAGAACAGTGTGGGAAATGATAGGAAATGACAAAGAAATAAAGGAAGGAAAGGGAATAAAAGATTCACTGGTGAGGTTAGTAAAAAATAATTTAATGTAGGTATGGGAGGAAAATACGACAATGAGATTGTATTATAAAAATTGGACATATTGGTGTTTGATATATAGGAAATGTGTAAAAGTGTTTTCTTAGAAGTTGAGAACAGACTGAAAAGGAGAAGTAAGATGGAATTTGAAGAAATTATGATAAAGCATGAAACATAGGTAGAAAATAAAGAAACATAGTGAAATGAGAAGCAATAGTGAAAATCTATGAAAATAAAAATAGAGAACAAGTCAGGAGAATGATTTATTGACACTTTTAAAGGAAAAAATAAGTTTCACCTTTTTTTAGGGAAGGAAGTTACAGCAAGGGAATGAAAGATGGATGCAATATTATCAGTCAAAGAAGGTGATGTAAATTATAAGCAGAGAGAGAGTATGGATGTAGTAAAAAATATAAGTAAAATACATGAAAAGAGGAAGTATAAAGAGAAAAATAGAAAATTAAAAAGTTATCTGGAAATATTAATACTTATTTATAGGAGGAAATTAAAATGAAAAAAAAATGGAAGAAACCATTAAGGAAGAATAGAAAGAAGGATTAGATGGAGTAAGTTATGATATAATAAAGGAATGGATGAAATTGAAAAAAAAATGTTTGTTGAAATATTGAATGAGTAGTTGGGGAGGTGTAGAGATATGTGCTGGAGTGACTAATTTTATATGGAAGAACAATAAAAAGAAACATATAAAAATGGAGGCCAATAACATTAAGAAATGCAGATTACATTTTCTTATGAAAATAGTACAAAAAAAGGTCCAGAAAGTATTGGACAAAGTTGTAGGGAGTGTGGCTTTTGGCATAAAAGGAAGAGAGGTAAAAGAAATGTTAGCAATGGTAAAATAAATTATAGATATGATTTTGAAAGAAAACAAGGAGGTATGATTGGTAACTTGTAGCAAAGGCTTTTGACAGGGTGAGTCATGAGGCAATGTAGAAGATATTAGAGGCCTGTGGGATTGGGAAGAAAGTAATGAATGTACTAAGAATGTATTTGTAAAAATCATGGGGAAATATATGGTAAATGAATGGATGGACAAAAAAAAACAACAAAAATGAGCAGAGGAGTTAAGCAGAGTATTTTCATGAAGATTTCTTAATACAAATGTACTTGAAGAATGAAAGAAATAAGATGGGAAATGGAAAAAGGAATTACTATACCTATGTGTTTGCCAAATGCAGATGATTTAGTTATTTTAGCTACAAATAAAGTATGGATCAATCAAATTGTGGTAAGGCTTGGGCATTTGTTAAGAAAGCTGATTTAAAGTTAAAATGAAGAGTAGCAGTTGTGGTAAAATTAAGAAAATAAATGTGATATATTATGCTTGAAAAATATAAAGAGAAGGCGATTAAATGTAATGTTAATCCAACTCAAGAAAAGAAAAAATGCCCATTTCTATGTCTAGAATTGAAAGCAGTCTATCTCTTACTGTAGCCATTACAGCTAGTTGTGAAGGAAATGTCTGCACAACTCAGCAGTTTATTAATCTGTAGGGTAGTGGTATCTAAATCAAGGATTTCAACCTGTGAGGACATTTATGTAATTAAAAACTGCTTGCATTTCAAAGAAACGACATATATGAAAGAAAAGCTGACTGAATTTGAAGTAAGAAGTAGATGTGATAATATGCTCCCCATAGGCTTACCTAAACAACATGACTCTACCAACCTACAAAATTTTATTCAAGACATGATCTTCCAACTTACTGAGGAACCAAAGGTGAAAGAATCCCTCATAATAACAAGTGCACATAGAGCACTTTGCACAAAGTCTGATTCTGATTCTCCTATATGAATTTGCATTTAATTATTAAAATATCAATATGCAGTTAAACCTTTAAAACTGTCAATAATGGTGATGATGTGATAGAGCTGTACAGTGTCAAAACTTTCAGCTAAAGTTATTTGCAGACAGTCAAATGGAGTACAAACTAAAAAATTCTTTCCTTGTTTACAATTCCAGATTAAAAGGGAAACTTCATTTTCAGATGTTCTTTCCAACTAAATTAAGTTTTTCCTGTAATAATTGCAAATATAAATATCGGTTTACAAAGAAACAAAGGTTATTTTTAACAAGCTTATTGCATTTTAACCAGAGTGAAATAACTGTATAACTATTTGTCTCTTCAGATAATGCAGTCTTCTAGGTTTCGTACTTTATAAGCTACTTGTTGGATGCAGGTCAGTAATGCTTATTATACTGCTAGTCAAGTTATTGAAATTCCTAAAAAGATGAAGTTTCCAGTAGCAGGTCTTGCCTAACAGTTTTATATAGTATTTATTTTATTTTAATAACACTATTTAATTTCTAGAGTCTTTATTTCATACTTTTTATCATGTATTCAAGTCATTTAAGTACTAGGTTCTTTTCCACCTTGTAATTTCCTGGAAGCAATGACGCGTTCTGCATATACTTCATGTATTAAACCATTTTTTTTAATTATTTTCTTATATGTTTTCTCTTTTTAAGTACTGTTCTTTAATTCATCTTGTCATTGTTCCCCATTATTAGCATTGGTACAGTGCAAAATAAATGCTATTTTGCAAAATATTTTTAAATAGGCTGCTTTATCAAATTAATTTTACTTTGGTCTCTCTTTTTGTCTCAAAGCTGTCCTTTTCATAAATCACATTTAGTGGATAACAGTTTGCCTCTGTGGTGTCTGTAGTTGGCACATCTGCAGCTAGGCAGTGGATATTCCTTGCATGTGCGAACATGCTTCTAAGAATATTTGATTAGAGAAAACAGAAGCAAATCATCACATTTTCTCTTCACTGCATTTTTTTCTTAGCTGCTGCTTACAATTTAAACATGATTTGATGATATTCATTACATTTAAAATATTTAAGCAGATGCTCATTTTAATATTAAACATTAAAAATAGCTCCCTGTTTAAATGCCAGAACTTGTAATGTTGAGTCTCAACACACTGAAAAAAAGATTGCAAATGCAGAAGAGTAAATATTGAACATCGCTCTTCTCTTTTAATCTTGTTTTTTTTGCACCTCACCTATATATATATATATATATATATATATATATATATATATAAAATATATATATATATATTCAGAAAGATATATATATATATATATATATATATATATATATATATATATATATATATATATACGTTTACTATGGTTTTAGTGATTGTAACAATGCCAAATCACTAAATCGTGCTACCAGAAGGTCACAAGATGAGAATGCTAACTCCCACTTGTTTGAACAATGTCGACCATCAAATCTCCTGGTCTACATGGATGCAGGAAGAAGTGTTAACATGGGTTCAAAAGGGGGCCAATTCAAGGTATTTGAACAAGTGGGCATTGGGATTCTCATCTTGCGACCTTCTGGTTGCAAGATTTATTTTTATTTTCCATGTATGTATTAGTCAAAATTCCTCCATTGTGACGTATAAGCTCTTGTTCTACCTTTCACTGTCATTTATTTGATCTGTTCTTCATACGTTCTTTTTTCCAATAAGCCCACATTTAAACACACTGCTTACATTTTAATTAACATATTACTATTGATTTTCCATAAAAATGTTGTTTTATGGCTCTGTTTTTGATTCATTGGTTACTCTTTTAAGTGGTGTGCTCTGTGTTATCCCCTGCCCCATGCAGCTACTGGTTTATGCAGATTTAGATTATTGTGTCACTCTAATAGCTGTTATTCCATTTCAACCTCAGATTATTTTGTTGGTTTGAACTCTGGATGCTGTAACTTTTGGCATAAAATTATAGGTTCTCAGTGCTTTTTTTTTACCATACAGGATCATACTAAAAGTCTGCATTTATAAAAAAAAAAATCCTTCTCTGCAGAACTGATAAATGTTAAACCAGATTGCTGTCCACATTTTATGCCTCAGCTACGTTTTCATTTCTATAGTGTTTGTGCTTCCTTTGCATGCTTGGTCTGGACTAAACGTTTGTTTCTAAGTGTAATTGAAAACAGAATGGCATCATGAAACTCATGTCATTCATGGGTAGCACACCTAGCACTAAACAGATGTGTAACACATGTGCACAGACTACTTGGATGAATGAGTGTGTATTTCCAGCATACTACTCATGTACAGATGAAACTGTCTACACTCTGTGTCACTGAAGCACACATGCAAAACACCACAATTCATAAAAAGGTGGACTCAAGCCTTATTAGCATAAATAAGATGCAGACTAGGTCTTATTAGCAACAATTGCAGATGCTAAAATGTGCATTAAGGCAAATGACCAGTAGGCTTAATTCAGCAGCATAAAACACCCTCAGCCAGAATAGAAGTAACACAGACATAGAAGATAATCTACAAAATGTACTCTGAAGGTTACAGTAGTATCACAAGCACGTAATTCTTCTTCTTCTAAACACTGTATGTAAATAGTTTTGTGAAAAACATTAGTAGGTACGTATAGGTGTGCCACAACAGGTACCTATTCTTTTGCTTTCCAGCACTTATTCATCTGTTCTCATACACACTTAGCAGAGGATGTCAGCCCTCTGACCCAGGACAATCAACCTGTCATATCCAGGGACAACTAGTCTTTGTAAGACCTATATTTGTAAAACATTGCATTCATTTACCTGACCATGTCCACACCTAGAAGGGGATTGAAACCACTGACAACAGACAGTCCCTCTACATCCTGGCAGACATAGCCTTTGTAGCACCAACATTTGCATCACATTGCACTCATGCACATTTTCAAATTCAAATGCTGAATTTCACTTTCTGTCTTTGCATGATTATGGGTGCCAAATTCTAATAACACATTAATCCAGTCTCTGGAGCAGTCCAGACTTATTTTAACCCAGCAGTCTCATATATCAGAAGCTTCACTAGGAAAGGGGAAATCTAGATATGTGTCACTATGCAGACTTCTAGGGGTCAAGGTTAAATCCAAATAACATTGCAACATCAATCTGCTGTAATAAATATTCAACTCTTTTTTTACACAAAGACTACAATTTGACAAAATTAGTTTGTAATGAAATATCAGAGACCCCCCAACTTTCTCCAATGAAGGATATCTTTCTGTACATCTTTGCTGTCAACTGTGAAGTAGTCTCTCAAAATCCATAGTTTCAGCTGACTCAGCATGCAAAACTGATGGTGTATTATCCATACTTCCAGCGACTAAGATAATAATAATCATCATAATAATAACATCAATAATAATAATAATACATACATACCACAAAAAAGAATCAAGAAAAACACGTAAAACAATCTTCCTAACACTTTAGTTTATGTCTTCACAGGGAAACAAAAATCTGTAAAGTGTCCATAGTATTACATTTATACATAATTCTGTTAACCAACCAATTTATTAATTAACAATTTAACTAGTTGGTCTAATAAATCAGATAAATAACCACAATCATAAAATATGAATATTCTGTAATAATTTAAACTAAATATCAACTTTATTATAATGATCCAGACCAATTTTTCCTTTTGCAAACCTTCAGGACTAGGGTCTTAAATGTCTAAATGCACTCATTTTCTACTCTGGTATGTAGGTCACATTTCTTGCCACTTTTAAAGGCTTAATAGTAGAATCTTGCAAAGTTAGTATTGCCTCCATGAAACTCTGATATGCTGTGCTACAGTACTGCTTGGGTAGACATTTTTTACATCTCTGCTATGTTCTTGTATTCTTAAGTTAACTTTCCTTGTTGTTTGTCCAACGGATCACTTTGTAACAGATCATATACATTTTACTGCATAGACTATCATCAAACTCTGACAGTTGAAAAACTGATGAATGGGGCGTGGCTAGGATGCTGAACTGATAGCTGCACTTCATTTCAGCTCTCTTACCTCAATACAATTCCTGACAGGAATTTTACAAAATAATATTTAATTTGAAGAAATTTTTATTGCTAACTTATTTCTAATAACTCTGAGCATCTATAAGAAAAATTTTATTGTCAGAACTTGAATAATTCCTGTCAAATTAATTACTGGAAAATCAGCACCAATATCAGCTTTACAGCATGAGTCATCTAAGGAATACAGCACAAGACTCTTCTCTCAAAAAGACCTGCAGTCTCTCATTACAAATATACAGGAACTTACAATAAAAATCGACAAGATGGACAATAAAATAGATACTTTTAAAGAAAAGTGCTCACAACAACTGGAACAGCTTCAAGAAATGTTTACACAGCAGAAAGGACAGATATCACTTATTGAACAGTCATTAAGTGACATTGACACTAGAGTCCAAATAGAAGAACAACAAACTGAATTCTTACTTCAACAGAATACATATTTACTAGAAAAGCTTGATGATATGGAAAACCGAACAAGAAGAAATAATATTAGAATATATGGTCTACCAGAAAAATCTGAAGGGGACAATATGATAAACTTTCTTACCACCTGGATACCAGATGTAACAAAAATACCTGAAGCTCTTTCATATGGTATAGAACGGGCATAGATCACTAGCAGCTTCTGGAAATGCTTCTTCTCCGGTAAGAACAAGCCGAGATCTATAATTGTGAGACTTTTTCTACACAAGATAAAGATCTTATATTAAGAAATGCTTGGGCAAATTCTCCCATCAAATACAATGATTCATTAATAAGATTTGACAATGATTATTCTACAAAGGTGGTTTCAAAAGAAAAGAATTTCTACCAATAAAAAACCTTGAAGAAAAAGCAACTGAAAGTCCATCTTTTATTTCCAGCAAGACTGAAAGTTTTTCTACCAAATGGAATAAAAATCTTTGAAACAGTAGATTCAGCAATAAAATACCTTACCAACAATAACATCCTAACACATGAAGAATCTATGGGCTGGACAATAAGTACAATCAAGAGAAATGCTGAAGTAAATAATTGGAAAACTGTTGAGCAAAAGAAAAAAAACTAAAGGACAAATAATCTTACATATGTTATATTCTGTAAAAATCTAAATAATAATACTAACAACAAAAGAAAAGTTCTTACTGTCTTCAAGTTACACCAAAACAGGTACTGTTTTCAATTATATTTTAAATGTCAAAATTAGCATAAATGTAAATACATTTATCTCAAATCACATCAATATACTAAGCATAATTTAAACATTACTCTATTTTTCATTATTATCCATCTATTATTTTCATATTCTTAATCAGAGTAATCAATGCATAATAATGTTCCCAAATAGTTTATTTATTTATTTATTTATTTATTTATTTATTTTCTCTCTTTGTGTTTTGTTGTTTTTATTTGTTCTCTTCTTTTATAAAATCTTCATTAACTTATAATATTTTAATCAGTATATGGTTATATTGCTTAATAGGTATAGTAACGGCTGATATATAACTTATTATCAGTTACATCCCTGATAGTATTACTTTTTATAAGTTAAAAGTGTCCCTGTTTGGATAAACGCTAATGCTGGGCAGAAATGTGTTGCTTTTGAAATGAAGTATTTCAGTTAGGATGTATCATAAGACTACTTTAAATAATCTTAAAAGATGTTCTGCCTTTGACCCATATGCACATACTGATATAGTCCAGTGAAAAATATGTTTTAAGTGATATTTTGAGGCTATAAGTCATGTGTGTTGTGGCTCCAGACATCCGGAGTTGAAAGATGCTTGTGACTAGCTTAGATATCCTGTTGTCTTTTCTTTTGTAGAGAAATAAGGCATAGCATGTTTAAAATGCAAAGTTTGACAGTTGTGAACACTACTCCGTAAACTAGAGTGCTTGCCTGCACACTACATGAGTTTGTCACCACATAAGAGGAGGGAAAAGAAAAAAGAAAAAACACATACCTTTTCCTGCTTGGTTCTCGAGACAATTTAACAGCCACAAACATCACTAGAAACTTGAGTTACTTATTGCTTGTCGCATTTACTTGTGTACGCCATCCCCTGACTCTTTCTAATTGACGTCTAGTCAGAAAAAAAGCTAGGTTCACATTTAAAGATACAGAAACCTAAATTCCTTCTAAGGAAACATAAATAATATAAAAGGTTCATATAAATATACACAGATATTTATTTTTGAAGCACTTTCAGTTTATGGCTACTGATGTCTTCTAGCACCTTGATAGATAAGGACATATATCTGCTTGTCTTTCTATCAGTTTAGATTTCCAGACATTTTAGCTATCCCTTACTATGTTTTATACAGCAGAGTTTAAAAGCAGAAATTAATCATCAGCAAATAAAATCACTGCTGTTTTACAAATTCTCTAAAGAAACTAGTAAATGTCAAGCAACTGACAGGTTTGTTTTGGGAGGGTTGCCATTTCCACTCTGGTGCTCCTGCAGAATATTACTGATGTCCTGCTGCCAAGGTATGCCCTCGGGTGGGCAGGTGGGATGCAACAAGAAGGTTGGATGTGCATTTGGCAAATCAAACATTTAGATGGCGGTATGGTATACTAGATGGAGAAAGTGGAAGCAATGATTGTATAGGCAACTATAATGAGTAACATAACAACAGTGGATTTGACCCGTGTATCAATTATACAATGTTTATATCCCATGTGGCTTTGGGCTTTGTCGAAGCATCTGTGTTCTACACACATATTGTGTTGGATCTGATTTGAGTGGAAGGGGAGAGGCTTAGCCCACACCCTAATTTGTTACTGGGTTGCCATGCATTATGGGCATGCATTGTGGCAGGTACTCAACGGGCTATCCATCCTTAGATGGCTCATGCTGTTCCCGTTTGCTCATCTGAATGGTGACTGCGGCTGTGCTCTTCTTGTTATGTTGCCTGGCTGTGGCTTCACCCTTCTTATAATATTGCCTGGCTTTTTACATTATCAAGAATGACACAATACTAGTGTATGGGTATATCATGTTACTGTTAGTGTGGACAAGGATGCTTGACAATGCAACTATGATTCTTGGACCTTTCTGCAGACGGGTGTGTTGTCTGGCAGTTGAGAGCCTGGTTGTTCCTGATCAGCGGACCTGTATTTTTGTGTTTCAATGTGACTGCATGAAAGGATGCCAGTATTGGTCTGCAAGTTTGGTGGGCAGTAGATTCGTTGGGGATTGATTTGAGGAGACACTTGTATTATGGCTGGGGCACTTGACATTTGATAAATGTATCCTCTCAATGATGCGTTCTGTCTGGTCATTGGCTGTAAAACAGCTTTTCTGAGAAATATTGTTGTGGTGCCAGTTAATGATTTGGATTAAATGTTTCTATATACAGTCGTGAAGCAATTGCCAGGATAAAATGGTACTCTTGCAGTGCATGGATCATCGTGGCTGTCCTCCGATGTTGGAGGAAAAACAAGCTTCTTGGACACCTTTTGACGTGGTAAAGGTGTTACCTCATGGTTTGAATACGTTTTGTCTCTTTGCTGCAAAATGGGTTGGGAATTTTGGCCTGTAATATTTTCGTACATGGTGGTTTGAATCTTGGCAGCTTCCATTGTTTTGATGTGTTCTCCAGTATACTTTTGTTCAGTCATAGGATTGAATTACTGGTGTTGAGTAGGTCAGGATTGTATCTCCAGCACTTGTTGTCAGCAGATAGACTCACTGGTTGGGTGTCAGTCTAAGCTGTGGGAGTTGATGTGTGATATACATAGATGTTTGCTTTGAGGGTGTGGTCAAGTGCTGCAGTTTTACCTCTGTACTGTGTCAGTTTTCATTGTGCAGGGTCCCTCTGAGGGTTGATGGAAGTGTTGGCAACAAGACACTCAATCAGGTAACAACATTATGAGTGGTCTCTTGGATAAGGGAGCTGTCTAAATTGTGATCTTGTTGTCTCCAGCCATGGGAATTGTCATTGAAAAGCTGAAAATGCAATCAGAGGAACATATTTAATGTCTACTAAAGAAATATTAATATACTTATACATTGTATCGCATTTCAGTTTATGTTAAACATGAAATATGATGTGGTTTCAGAACTATTCATGTTTTATTCCAATATGACTTTGCAAATATTAATTTAAACACTGGTTTCGGACTTGAGTAGTCTAAAACAATTGCACAACAATGGTACTGTATTATACAGTAATGTCAGTAAATAGTTTTCAACAGATGTATGAAATATACAGTTATAGATTTTAACATGATGTTTATTAATACCCTAAATTATTTTGAAATGATACTACCTTAATCTAAATATTTGTACCTTTTTGAAACCTGCTTAGAAGTAAGTATTATTGAATTACAATAAGATGAGTAAAGAATATATGTATATATTTTAGCTGATTAGATTATCTTAATATATTATTCAATTATCTTTATTTAAAACTAAGAGGATAAGAGAAACTGATCCAAATATTATTTGTGAGGGTAGAAAGTTTGTTTGGTTAGATTCACTAACCAAACGAAGAGGTATATTACCTCATAGCAATAGGGAATGTTTTTTAAGGTTAAGAATTACAAGTTTGGAAGTTCTTTGTTTTTTTTATTCTATCACTTTGGTGTCACTCAGAAACATGCAAAATCATACAAGAAAAACTTTTTGAATTCTGTATCCAAGATGGAACTAAGAATAAACAATATTTACATAAACTCACACATAAAACAAACTCAAAACTAGGAAATGAAATGTTTATCCATAAATGTTAATGGTCTAAATAATAGTAATAAAAGGAGAAGCCTATTCAAGTACATAAACTTACATAAACCACAAATAGTCTTTTTACAAGAAACACACTTATTAGATAGAGATATAAACAACTTAAATATTAATAATTACACAGTACTAATAAACTCTCAATACAAAACGAAAAAGAGGAGTAGCTATACTACTTGCAACTCAACTATAACACCTAAAATAATTACTACTCATCAAGATACATCAGGTATGTTTTGTCTAGTTTCAATAGAGTTAAATAAGAGAATCTATACATTAGTAAATCTATATTGGATCCCAGGACTAGGATTAAAAACAGTTAAACAGCATTTTGAAGAGATAATTCATTTAACTAAGGGTAGCCTGATATTGGCAGGAGACTTCAACTGTATAATGAATGAAAAAGATACAGATTCTAAATCCAAAAGAAGAAAACAACCCATCTCTAAAGCACTATCAAAATTTATAGATACATTGTATTTAAAAGATATAAATGAATTTGCAGAACCAGACTCACTAATCTTCACATTTTATTCTCATAGATATAAAACTAACTCTAGAATTGATAGAATATATGTTGCCAATGACCTAATAACAAAAATTGACAAAGTCAAAATCATAAATTGTCCTTTATCTGATCATAATGCCATAGTCTTTGAGATAGAGCTTACACCATTTTATTCAAATCCCATTACTAGGATACCTTCCTACATCACAAAATTGAGAGATTTCAAAGAATTTTATGAAGAAACAATCAAAAACTTTCTAGAAATAAATTACACAGAAGATATTTCAGAAATATATGTCTGGGATTCATTAAAAGCAGTTACATATGGGAAGATATTATCCTGGTACATAAATAAAAGGAAGTTATGGAATAAAGATATGCTAGACTTACAAAACAAAGCAGATAAATTGAAACTGGAAATACAAAAGGGTAATGCTACTCAAGTTCAAGAACTTACACAAATCAATAAGAAGTATACAGAATTGCTAGACCATAAGATTATGATTAACTTAGAAAAGATAAAAATAAACTCATACTCTACTAATTCAGCACACCTGAGATACTTAACTAACAGAAGAAACCCAAATAATTAAATCTAAGCAAATAAAAGAAATATTTATTCCCAATACTAACAAAAGAGTTACGGAACTAAATGATATTTTAGAAGCATTCAGACTCCAATTTAACATTGATAATTCCATAAATACTCAAGATACACCTACTAAGGATATAAAAATACTTAGAAAACAATATTCATATTAAATTAACACAAGAACAAATAGACATTATAAACAAACCAATCAATATGACAGAATTAAAATCACAAATTAAAAAGCTCAAGACAAATAAAGCACCTGGCCCAGACAATATGCTACCAGAAATGTATAAATTAATACCCAGTCAAGCCATATCTTTATTATTAAAAGTATATGATATAGCCAATAAAGATTTGAATATACCACACTCTTGGAAATATTCATTGATATCCCCAATTATCAAACCAGATAAAGATGAGAAACAGTGTTCCTCATATAGGCCAATATCATTACTCAATATAGACTACAAGATGTTTATGGCTATATAGATAGGATCAAACACTTTCTTCCTTTCTTAATTCACAAAGATCAAACAGGTTTTATTAAAGGAAGAAATACTTCAGATAATATTAAAAGAATACTAACATTAATAGATTATAGCAAACATAAAGTCCTAAATTTAAATGTAATCTCATTAGATATTAATAAAGCTTTTGATTCGGTTAACTGGAACTTTCTTTCACTAGTTTTAAAAGAATATAACTTTCCTTCTAATTTTAATAATCTTATCCAAATACTATATGAAAAATCTACTGCATATGTTAAACTTGGATCATATAGATCAGGCCCTATAACAATAAAAAGGAACTAAACAAGGTTGCCCTTTATCACCATTGTTATTTGCATTACTCATAGAACCCTTTGCAAATCAAATCAGATCAAACAATAACATAAAGGGCATTTGTATTAATAAAATGTTAAACCTTAAAATCCAACTCTTTGCTGATGACATACTATTAACTCTCTCAGATGCAAATGAGTCTTTGAATGCTCTATTTAACTCCATGAATAAATTTCAAAATATTTCAGGCTTAAAATTTAATGAAAACAAAACTAAAATTATGCCCTGTAATTGTAAAAAAATAATATAAACAAAAGATTTTCCAAATATATAGTAACAGAAAGTAAATTATTATATCTGGGAATAAATCTACTCAATGAATTAACAGATTCTCTAATATTTAACTATAATAAAATAGTAGACAAAATAGAACAAACAATTGGTTGCTGGAATAAATATATCTTTTCAACAGCAGACAGATTATATCTTATTAAAATAATCATATTTCCCAAAATATTATACTTAATACAAAATGTTTCATTGCCACCTCCCAAATATATTATTCAAAGATACAATAAACTAATTTTAAATTTTCTATGGTTTCCAAATAAACCCCGTATAGCCTTAAATAAACATTTGCCAGATTGGGAAGATGGTGGAATTAATTTACCGGATATTGATTTATATATTACCTCATCTGTTATTAAAAACATAACACTATGGTTAAATAATTCATACACACCTATATGGAAACAAGCCCATGAGCAGATTTACATAGAAATCAATTATAATCACATACAAGACAACTTAACAGTAATACCATCACCCCTTATATGGATGTTAAAAGATTATTTTTAGGAAAAGGAATAATATTAATAAATTGCCATCAAACTATGTAAGTTCTACACTTTCAGTGTTCAGAACATATATAAACAAAATACCAAATATTAATTCTTGGATTTTTCTTATTTTCCTATAGCTTTTACACCAAATATTCTAGATACATTCCAAATATCTAAAATAAATATACTTAAAGAAGAAACATTACTCTTTTGGCATCAACTTATAGAGAAAGGAAAATTCTAACAAAGGAACAGATAATTTATAATTATAATATAAATAAAGACAATTGGCTGTTTTACAAAATCTAAGGCATTTTCTTATAAATAAAATAGAACAAATGCAACCTTCAGTTAGACATGAAACTCCAAAACTCATTGAATACCTTATTCTTATCACAAAACAGCCTTATCAGGGTACAGGTTATTTGTCTAATATCTATAAAATTGTTAAAAACAAAAACTATCATGAAAAATCATACTGGGATTATTATACTTTAATAAACAACCATCCTCCAGTTGAAGAAAAAAGTATTATTCTAAATTCTTCCAAATTTTCTACATTATCAAAATACTGCCAATTATTCACTTGGAGATATCTACACAGAAGTTTCTATACACCACATAGGTTAGCCAAAATGTATTCTATTGAAGATCAATGTTGGAGATGCCATACCAAGATAAAAGCAGATAGGCAGCATGTTTTTATGAATGTATATGTCTCAATATGTACTGGAAATCCATTAATTATTTTTCAGACTGTTTATAATGATAATTTTCAATTATCAAAGTCTTTAATTTTATTCAACTCTCCTATTCCAAACTCTGTACCAAAAAAGACACTAAAATCCTATGGTCACTATTGGCAATTTCACGTAAAATCATAACTATACACTGGAAAAATGAGGCTTCCTACGTTCAAGGAATTTGAGACTTTAACAACAACAGTTGCTCACATGGAAATATTAACAGTGAAGAACAGAACTAAAAGATCTACTTCTTACTATTACTCTTGGATGAAAGTACTGGAAATACTTGAAAATATCGAAGAAGATATATCATCTTATGTTTCTAACTTTATATAATATAGAATTTCAATGTTATTTGCATAGACACCAATGTAAATAGTTATATAATGGTTTGAAGTTAGTAATGTTTTAGAATTATAAATATGTTATTTATCTTTATTTCATGTAATGTTTAAGACATCTTATTTGAAATAATAAAAAAAAATATTTAGTGAGAAAAACTGATGAATAATGTACAGCTTCCCATAATCCTAATTTCCTTGGTAGTCAAAACCAGCCTACACATATTTAATTTACCAAAATGATGCATCCCCTGCACTACTGACAAATGTTTGCACATTTGCATTTTAAATGGCAGCAATTCCCCCAAAGTTAAAGAACATTTAAAATAAAAGTAGGGGAACTTAGGCAACACATTTGCTAAATGAAAATCTGAAAACAAAATATTCCAGTTATATGTCACATCTTTATTAAATGACTCTGTAAAACTGGTATTTTTAACAATGCAGAACATCCTTTCATTGCCATCTAAATGGCCAAATGATGTTGGCAGCCTTAGACACTGTTGTCTCATTGCAAAAGGTGAATCATCTATTGAGCCAACTGCTCTCAATTTTGCGTTACTTAAAGCAACCCTATAGTAATTACTGTCAAATAATCCAGCCTCCAAGTCAACAAAGGAAAAGCCCCTATCACTCATCATAGTGGTATTCCTGCAGATCCTGATATATGCTCCAATAGGTAAAGATTCTATTCAATGCATTGGATGTGCACTACATTGGTCTACTTTATTATAATAAATAATGATATTCAGTTTGTTTAATTCATTATAGTATATTGGTATTTTACAATTGCAATTATTTATCTGATTTATTAAATTAACTACTTAAATTGGTCATTAATACAGTGCCCGATTAATTGAATTATGTGCATTTGGGATGGTGTTTGTATTTTAGAGATTTTTTTCTCCCAGTGAAGGCATAAACTGAAATACTAGGGAGAATAAATGTTTCAAGATAGGCCTGAGCTTGGGTCAATGTGTGTGTGTGGGGGGGTAGTATGTAGAAAAAGTTGTGTTCTGTTGTATCGATAATGCACTTGGATATGTGGCTGTTGCAGTAGGTTCGATATCCTAATTTGAGGATTAACAAGGGCTATTGGACCTCAAAAAATTGGCGTCATTAAGACTGCAGGATGTGTTTGTTGAACTGTAATGTGTAATATATTAAATAATTGCACTGGTTCTAAATCAATTGCATTTGGATTGGTTGAGTGGGAGGTGTTTCAGCTGTTTACAGGAATTAATGATCAACTGTGAAGATTCAATATCTTCAGGTATGGTTTTTCAAAGTCTAGAAGCCAGTATAAAAAAAAGGTTCTGTGTGCATTTCAGGTTAGCTCATGGACTTTACAAATGGGATGTTGTATGAGAAAGGCACCTTAGATTATAAGCAAGCAGAGCTCTGTATGGAATTCTTTGAGCAAAAAAGGGTAAGCTTTCTTCTTATACTGATTTGTTTAATGGGATACTCAGAAGGAGGGATGTCCTTTGTGGCATGGGTAGCCATTTGGGTTTTGCAAGAGAAGGGCAGTGATGTTCCTTTTAGGGGACAGGTTAACAAAACCTGCAAATATTCTTTGAAGTAGTTCATAAAATAGTACATTTCTCTTCTGAAGCAAAAACAATGAGTGAAAGACTATATCCAAGCTAAAGCAGAAGGAATCTTTTCCTTATTGCTGCCCTAGCTCCCAGAGAGAAGTGAGAAATTTTCCTGGATCATGAGTAATTTATTAGCTCTGAATTTAGTAACTTGAATGTTGTAATGGACACTTTCCAGCAGTGAGTTTTGGTTATAGAAGATGTACCAGAAGATGCAGAATTTGGAGTCTCTTTGCAGAGTTCTGAAGAGCATTAAAGAAAGGGCTTTTATTGAATCAGTTAGAGATCAAGCAACCAATATTCATTGTTAACTTTGCAAATATTGCAACCATACTGTAAGTGATTTGGGTAAAAGTTAGGACAACCCAACCTTTTATGTTTAATGTGGATGCAGACGTGAAGAAGAAGAAGAAAAGGTGGTCCCCAGTGTCCCTCTGTGCACATGTATTCCATTTGTGAGCTGTATATTTAAAAATAAAGAACATCAGCAGGTTACATGTTACATAAAATCATAGCAGTCCATATCTTGGCCAGACAAAATCTCCCGGTATGATGGCATTATATAATCAACTCATAGGAATTCTATAACTATGCTCTGCATGGTTGGGAGGGTGGCCTAATGGTTAAGGTGTTTGCCTTACAAACACAAGGTGCAGGGTTTGAGTCTCACAAGGGATACTTGGTTAGGCTTAAAATGACTCGCAAGGGCAGTTAGCCTAGTATGAACCTATAAACCTATAAAGAATACAACCTATTTAAGCTTGTTCTGAATTTTAAAAATATGGGTCATTTATGATGTTAATAAGCATGTATTATCCTCTGAGATGTCACCTTCACTCATCTTGCTGCTAAAGAGGTAGTTTCTGTCATCCTATCAAAAACTAAAGCATAACACTACAAATGGCTTAGCTTAAGGTCCAGGAAGTTCTATGTTAATAATTCTTCTACCTCTATGCTTCACCAAGTAGCCCAAGGAACTTTCCTATATGAAAGTGTTTTCCTTTTTTGCAAGATAGTTTCTAATAATCTAAAACAATTTCTTAGTTCTGCACTAAAATATCACACTGTTTAAAATGTGCCACTACAAACATTAAACTATCCATTGCAGTGGTGGCAATGTAGAGAAACTAATCTTGAATAGAGCACCAACCATTCCAGTACATACATATACACATATGTGCACACACACACACACACACACACACACACACACACACACACACACACACACACACACACACACACACACACACACACACGCAAACCTACAAGTTCTGGAGAAATAGGCTCATAGGTAAGTACTACTCTAGATGCCCTTTGGGACATTTTAAGCCTAGCAAATTTCCCTCTAAGGTGAGAATCAAACCCTGTACGTTTTATTAGTGAGGTTAGCACCTTAGCCAGTATGCCAACCCCCATCTCCTGGCAGTTCACCAATGGCAGATATTTAGGGTGTGGCTGAATCACTGCACGGGGTGAAAACCTAGGGTACCCAGGCTAAGAACAAGCTGGAGAACCAAGTGCTGTGAGGCAACAGTGCTAATTATTATATCACTGTACCCTCCCAACCTGAACAAGAAAATAAATAACAAGTAAAGCAAAACAAAAATGTCCTTGCAGCTACTTTTTAGCAATTTTATCAAGAGACCACAAAACTTTATATAGCATGACACAAATGGTGGCAAATAATACAATTGCACCATCTCTGACAGCCTAAAATAATTTACATCAGTACAGAATATAGTTAGGAATTTATGAAGATAAAAAGTTATGCTAAATTTCCTGACAAAATAAAAGATTGCATGTCTAGTAAATTCTATTAATTTTCATATTTGGTCTGTAATTAAATTGTCGTAAAATGCAGGAAACAGAAGGGTTGATATTGACCAAACATAGTAAAATCAGGTATCTTTCGCATGTTGATTATCAAAATAATTTGTTAAAGTTGAATATACAAACCATTTCTGCTTTGCTCATATAGTATAAACACTGATAGCAGCCAAACCATTTTCTAAATATTCACAGTACTTCCAATGGCCTGTTGTGAGCTATATTTGTTAGGAGACAATGTACATGAATATGGACACAGTTTCTGTCCGGATACCTGAGTGCCCAGTTAATTTTAACAACATCTATACATGATTTTGTCTAATGCCAAAAGAAGATACAGTCCATGTTGCATGAATGATATATGGATATAAGCCATTTGCACTGAGGAATGCCTGGAAGAGATAAGTTATATGATAAACAATCAATAATGCTCAATAAGGTGGGTAGAACAGAACAATATTAGATCACCCAGAGGAGCTCTGAAGTCTGACACCTCAGGCAGAAGGTCTTGTTATTTCTAGATGATTCATTATGGCCCTTGAGTTTTGGTATAGGTATGTGTTAAGTTTACATTAGTAATATTTATGCTTTATTTAGATCTTTTTATGTAATATAAGTCATGCGTCACAATTTAGTCATCGAGTGTGGATGTGCATGCATGCATGTGTGTGTGTGTGTGTGTGTGTGTGTGTGTGTGTGTGTGTGTGTGTGTGTGTGTGTGTGTGTTTGTATTCATACATGCGCACACATGCAAATGCTAGAAAGCATGGGAGAAACTAAGATTACCCACAAATCAAAATTTCAACTAAGTTTAAAGTTTCATTTCAGTTAAAATGCACAAAAATACTTGGGGTTTAAAAGAGATATTATGTCTTACTGTCCTGAATAGTCTATAAAAATAGTAGATTCTACTCCAAAAGAAATACATGCAACTTAGTATCCTGAATGCCCTGGAAAGTAAGAGATTTTACTCTAAAAATGTGGATGTATACTTTAAAAAAATAATTTCTTCAAAGAAATATAGATGCATAAATCTGTCAACAATGATCATAGTTATTCTTTCCATACCTAATTATCCATTGTCTTTTGAAATCAGGACAACATAACCTCTGATATTGCTTTCACATTTCCTGTAAAGAATAATTATAAAACTGGTACTTGTTGCAACAGCATCTAAAGAACGGAAACCGTTTGAAAAAATCATTTGAAACAGACATGCATTTTCTTAGAATAACTTAACACTGCTTTCATAAGAGAAAGCAAATGTCAAAAGGACAGTTATGGATCTCACTGCTTGAACTTATCAGGAGCTAACATGCAAATGAAGGAGGACACCACTGGGTTTCTTTCTGTAACCTGACCTCCTGGGGAAACCTTCTTTCTTGTGATTCTACTTTGTGTTCTTCCATTTGCTGTAAGAGTAACCCCTTTGTAATGAACCTATAATTTTTCCAGCGCTTGCCAAAATAGATGAGCTTCCTGAAGTGTGACTGACTAAACATGAATCGGACCTCTACATAATTCTTCAAAGACAGACACTAAAAGACAGAATTATATGGCAAGGTGAAAACTTTTATGTTCATGAAACAGAGAACAGACACTGCACATCTTTCAACTAAAAAGCCAAGCTGAAGTTTTGCAGGGCACACTCCTTCCTTGTTTATTACGCTGAACTCACGAACTATAGTTTAACCTGGGTTTGGTTAAATAGCACCACCTGAACTTACATGTTTGGGTACAGTAAACATAAAGCGATAATAACTATTACCCCTTAGACATACCACATGTTAATTTGGTTATATTCTATAAATACAGGCATATTTAGTCAAGAATCTGGCATTTATATTGCAGGAGCCATTTCAAAATGGCTACACAGTAGCTATGGAGTAAGTGCAGTATAATCTCTTATAAAGTAAAACTAAGCATGCAACAGTAAAAAGGTTTCTGCACTTTATAAAAATCCTATCATCTCCTTCTGGCTACACATACATAGGGGAGATGTGCATTAAAGTAAAATAGAAATGATAGGATTAAACAAGGCAAGGCAGTAATTCATAGAACTGAACATGACAAGACTGTATTAAAGCACTATGTTAAAATCCATAAAACATTAATTTTTGTTAATCATTGTGATGTATTTTATTGAACTTTGTTAAAAAATCAGTTCATTATACAGAAAAACACAGTTCATTCTATAGAACATTCTTAATGAATCAAAATGAATTTGCGATATTTTTGCTACATGCCTGATACCACACCATTTGTCAAAATGTGCATATTAAAATGCTTAATGTTATTTAATAATTCCAGAAGTAACCTAAATGTTTTTAAAATAACTATAAAAATCCAGATACTATAAGGAGTAATACATAATTCTTTGTTTATAGTATGTTTGGTTAGGTGCCAGTCTTGATGGTCTTAGGTACCCTAACCTCTGAAGCTTTTAATTTGACATTGAGTTACCATGCAATATCTTGAGTAACAACTAACCAAGAGATAATAAACAACAAACTGTTTAGTGTACCTTATTTATTTATTTTATTTAATATTTGTTAACTGGGAAAGTCTGACTTGGAACAAAGCCATTTTCAGGCGAGGCCCAGGGTGAAATGCTCCAGACACATGTCTTGCAACGTAGGAGGAAACTGGAACACCCAGAGGAAACCCACATGAACACAGGGAGGACTTGCAGACTCTGCACAGAAGGCACTCAAGCCTAGAATCAAACCAAAGAGCCTCTTACTGTGAGGTGACAATGCTACCGCTGCACGACTGCTCCGTCCGCTTATATAACAGTTTGCTTATTGCAGCAGAGGACATAAAGTAATCAACCATTTTAATAGAAAACATTTGCATATGTTTATATAAATGCCTTGCTTTAGTGCCAAGGCACATATGCTTTAAGCAGGCATTAAATACGAGCCACAATATTTCCCACTTAGATTAACACCATGTCACTGTCATACAAAACTAAATGTGTTGTAGTTACCATGATAAGCAGTGAATGTTCCAGCAATTTTTATGATAAACATAAATGTTCAGGATCTAAAGAGAGATTACAACATAAAGCAAATTCAGAATATTATCAGATCAATTATCTGTTTTACTTTGGAGACAATACTATTGTTAAGACACACTTTGAATTTTGAATGGCATACTTTACAGTTTCACTTCTTGCAAATAACCAAATAAGCACTTTTTTACCCTAAAGATGTGGTTTTAACCAGAAGAGGAGGTGACTTAGTTAATTTGTTAGAACATAACTCTTGCATTTTACATTTCTATTCTAGAATGGAGCTTTTCTCTGCAGGACTCCATTGGAAAGGGGCTATCAGCCCAGCTGGACTATCCTAGTGAACTAATGTAAAATAAAAATAAAACAAATAAATAAGAATTATGCCAACAATTTAAGCTAAATGCACTCTACACCTGAGTTATATGAGAACTCTGCAATAAAAATGTGTATTGAAAACTGACTGGGCTCTTTACTTAAAGAGTCCATTAATGCATGTTAGTTCTTATGTTAAGAACACTGCAAATGGAGCAATGAAAGTTAATAGCATTGTTTGGAAATCTTTTATTAGTTAAGTATTGATATGAAGGATTTATACACTAATATTCCTTATAAATGTGGTTTGAGGTCTTTTTCATAATTTTTGAGTGATGTGCCTTATGCTTTGTATGTTTTATCTTGTCTTCAATTTTATTAAACATACAGTGTTTTTAAGTATGGAAAGGACTGATTTTTGCAACTATGTGGACCAGTGATGGGAGCTTCTCATCTCCTCACAAATGCAAATATATGTATGTCCTATTATGAGAGGAAGTACATAAAAAAGATGAGTTATTTCCCAGTAAAGTGGTCCTTTATCTATGCTACATTGAAAACTTGCTTTTTTAATGCAAGGAAGATCATATTTTGGCAGTAGATTTTGTAACTAGAGTGGGCCACAATTATTGTCGCTTATTCATTTACAAGGTTCATGCTAATGAAGTTGATTTTTCAAATATTACCATTAAGCGGAAGGTAGGAAAGTTGATTTGTACAAAGCTGTTTCACAAATCTATTGTGGCTAATAGGTTCTTACTTGCTAGTACTGCACATCCAAGATGTCTAATAAATTCTTTACTTGTTGGAGAGTATATCAGATTTTGTATAAATACCACTGGAATGAGTGATGGAGTTATCCTTGTTGATTTAGAGACTAGATTATGCAATATGGGTTACAGTAGCGATGTTTTAAGTAAAGCAAAATTGAGTGCACTTGGTGCAATAAATGATTCATCTTATGTAGTAAGATAACATAGTTTATGGCTGACAATATCAGGTGGCCATTTTAATGGCAACAAAAGGATGTTGTATGTTGTTAAATATACCACTTTCACAGAGTCACTTATTAAAGTTGTGAAACATAATTGGAACAGCTTGTTTTCAGATTTTCATTTAGCCAACAATTTGCCCAAGTTTCTTACATTTTATTTTAAATGTCCTTCAACTTTGGGGGAACTTCTGCCATTTAAAATGCAAATAAACAAACTTTTGTCAGTAGTGCATGGGATGTATCATTGTGGTAAATGTAAAATTTTAGGTTGGTTTTGACTACGAAGGAAATTATGATTAATGAGAAGCTGTATATTATTAATCAGTTTTTCAACTGTTAGGGTGTGATGATAGTCTAAGCAGTAAAATGTACATGCTTCATTACAGAGTGATACATTGGGCAAAGAAAAAGAAAAAAAATAACTTTAGAATACAAGACCATGTTACAGATGTAAAAAATGTTTATTCAAGCAGTACTGTAGTTTCATGGAGGACATACTAATTCTGTGAGAATTTTGGTGCTTGTACTATTAAGCCTTTAATGAGTAGGGATAGTGTGATATACTTAACACAGTGGAAACTAAGTTCATTTAGAAGTTTAAGACTCTCATCCTGAAGGTTTGAATAAGGAAACATTGTTCTACATAGGTATAATACAGTTGATAATTAGTATCTTTATTTCATTATAGAATATTCATATTTTTATTGTGGTTATTTATCTGATTTATTAGATTAACTAGTTAAATTGTTAACACATTGCTTGATTAATTGAATTATGTATAAATGTGATGATGCTAGTACTTTAGAGAGTTTTGTCTCCCTGTGACGTCATAAGCAGGAGTGCTAGGGAGGATCAACATCTCCTAAAATCCAGCATTTTGTGTGTTTTTCTTGATTCTTTTTTGAGGTGTGCATTATTATGCTTCAACCTATCATGCGAGGGCTACTGCAATCATCAAATATGGCTCTAACAAATTTATTGCCACAAAGCTCTTCTTTATATAGTTCCCTTTCTGTCTAATTCCTCCCTCATATCTCACAAACAATTCACTCCCCTAAGACTGTCTTTTCTCATACAGCTTTCATATTCCTTCCCTTCCTAACTTGACCACAGCTACACTTTCTCTTCTCAAATATTACATCCAGAAATCCTTCTTCTTCTACCCTTCCCTTCCCTTTTTACCCAAACAATTTATTGTTTTTAACATGTGCCTTTTTTAGGCAAAGTTCAAAGGACAAAACCACCACCGTAACAAGCACAAGCATGCAAAATCTGAAGGTAACGCTACTCAATGCTAGAAGTCTAAACCTCAAAATGCACTCTCTCCAGGCACTCTTAAAAATGGAGAACATTGATATCTGTGCAGTAACTGAGACCTGGTTTAAGGCTCTAGAGAGCACCCCTGCAATACCAGGCTACAATTCTTACCACACTTTTTGGCAACCAAACCAGGATCGAAACACTAAAGGTGGAGGAGTGTCCATATTCACCAAGGATATTCACACCACCAGGTTAGTTGTCCAACACAATGCGTCTGAAATTCTCCAGGTGCAACTAACCTAGGTAAGACTGCAATCCAAATTGTAGCTTGCTACAGATCCCCACCATGCCCCAAGATTCTCACTACACCTTTCTAAACATACTGGAAAATATTAATATACAACCAAACACCCTAATACTGGGTGATTTCAACTACCCTGCCATTAACTGGGAAAACTACTCCTGTACCAACACCTTTGCCCAACAGTTCTTGGAATTCATAAATTCCAGTGCCCTGGATCAACTAATCCATAGTCCCACCAGGGGCTCCAGTATCCTAGACCTGGTCATTACCAACATGGGAAATCGATGCTCCACACCTATGGTCACCCCCTCGTTGGTCAGGTCAGACCATAAGCTAATCACCCTTAAGATCCACATCCCACTCCCACCCCCCAGTTAGGAAACCTCCATAAAAAACTTCTCCAAAGCCAACTTCATGCTACTCAAGTCAGAAGTTACCAACTTCATAACACCCATGCAGACGGGAACTGAAAGTTTGACTGCTGAGTCCTACACTAAGGCACTGTACGAGCACATCCACTCATGCATGAATCATGCCATCCCACATAGAACCAAGATGCTCTCCTCCAAAAAAAGGAAGCCAATCTGGTGGTCCCCTGCCATAAACACACTTTACAACAAAAGGAAGAAACTGTTGCAGAAAAGAGGAAAATCTCAGGATGCAAAAACTCCCTTACCAGCCTCAGTAAGAAGCTGAGATCCCTCATAAAATCCTCCAAAGCTAGTTACGAAAATAAAATTGCCAATGATTCCAAAGACAACCACAAGGCATTCTATAACTATGTCAAGAATCTAAATGGCAATGCTCAGATCTACTCTGAGCTACAACAGAATGGCATTAAATATACTGATCCCAAGGATATTGCCAGTATCCTGGCAGATCGATTCAGTGCCAACCTCACCCCCCTCTCACCCCCTAAATGGCCCATCTCAATACCGGAAGATTGCCAAATTCCAGTAATAATGGCCACACAGGTAAAAAAATGCACTCTTCAAAGCTAAGAATACAGCATCCATGGGACCAGATGACATCCCGGGCTGTGTACTACATGAACTACAAAATGAACTGGCACCTCACCTAAGTGTCATGTTTAATCATACCCTCACCTCAGGCTTCATGCCCACTGAGTGGCGCACAGCTACAGTTAAACCCACTCCACAAGTGGGGATCCACCTTGGATCCCGGGAACTACTGCCCCATCAGTCTAACTAGCCTGATCTGCAAGGCCATGGAATGTATTATTATGGAACTTATAAACAAAGACATTGGCAACCTTAAAACATTGGACTCCACCCAGTTTGGGTTCGTGAATGGCCGATCTTGTCTCCTGAACCTGACTGACTTCTTTGAATCAGTCTCCAGCGCCATGGGCAAGGGTAAGGCAGTCCACACAGCCTATCTGGACCTTGCCAAGGCCTTTGACACCATCCCCCACTCTGGAATCATAGATAAACTTACTAAGCTTGGCATTAATCCTTACATCACTCGATGGGTTGCCAACTAGATTACTGACAGAACCCACACTGTAAAAGTAGCTGACTCCAAATCCAGCTCCAGACAAGTGACAAGTGGAGTACCTCAGGGTTCAGTCCTGGGACCTCTCTTGTTTGGCATCTACTTCTCTGAAGTACAGGCCAACACTAAGGGACTCTGGCTAACAAAGTTCACAGATGACTGCAAGCTGGGAACCATTACTGAATCCCCAAATGATGTAGATACTCTACAAAAGGGCCTTACCGAAACAGATGCCTGGTGCCAGAGCCATGGGCTCAAGCTAAATGCCATAAAAGTATAGTTTTCCCCTTTGAGAAATACCACGTACCTTTGAACTACCACATAGGTGGCCGTACACTAAACACCGATAGTGTGCTAAGAGGCCTAGGGACACAGGTGGACAGTGGTCTCACCTTTGATAACCACATAGCCACAACAGTTAGAAAATCCTTCTATGTGGCACACCTCATCACTAAGGGCTTTTCATCCAGAAAAAAGGAGGTCATTGTCCCTCTGTATTCATCCCTCATTAGACCCATTATAGAATACAATGCCCCATTTGATATGTACCTCACAAGACATCTGCAACAACTAGAAAGGCTGAAGAAATACCTCACAAAAAGAATCGCAGGCCTAAAGCAGATGCCTTATGCTGACCATCTAAAGAAACTCCAGCTATACTCTGTCACATATCGCCTACTCAGAGGCAATCACTGCCTAACATGCAAGGCCATGTCAAATGCAGAGTTGTTGGACATGCTACACTTAAATAAATCCCAATCCCTCCGAGCCACATGCTCCAGGGATCTTAAACTTGTCATCACAATGAATAGAACATGCTGGAGGGATAGGTTCCTGACCCAGAGACTCCCCATACTCTGGAATAGGCTGTCCCTACATGTTGCAAGGCTTTCAACACCATCCCCCATTCTGGAATTATAGCTAAACTCACTAAACTAGGTATAAATCCCTACGTCACAAGATGGGTTGCCAACTGGCTCACTGACAGAACCCACACTGTAAAAGTTGCAGACTCCAAATCTGACCTCAAAGCAGTGAAAAGTGGAGTACCACAGGGTTCCGTCCTGGGACCTCTCCTGTTTGTTATCTACTTCTCTGAAGTACAGGCTAACACAGAAGGCCTCTGGCTAATGAAGTTCGCAGATGACTGCAACCTAGGAACCATATTCACATCCCCAAATGATGTGAACATCCTACCCTCGCTGATACAGATGCCTGGTGTCAGAGCCATGGCCTCAAGCTCAATGCCAAAAATTGCAGTGTCATCTCCTTTGGTAAAAACTCTGTAACCATGAACTACCACATAGGCAGCAATCTACTTAACACCAAATGCATGATAAGAGACCTTGGGACCCAGGTGGACAGTAGTCTCTCCTTTGATAGTCACATCACCACAGTAGTCAGGAAGTCCTTCTACATGGCACACCTCATCATAAAAGGGTTCTCATACAGGAAAAAAGAGGTCATTGTTCCCCTCTACTCGACACTCATTAGACCCATTATAGAGTACAACGCTCCTTTTGGAATGTACCCCACAAGACATTTGCAGCAGCTGGAAAGGCCACAGAAGTACCTCACAAAGAGGATTACTGGCCTCAAACAAATGCCCTACACTGACCGCCTCAATAAACTCCAGCTTTACTCTGTAGCATATTGCCTACTCCGAGGTGATCTCTGCCTAACATATAAAGCTATGTCAAACCCAGAGCTGTTGGACATGCTACACCTAAAGAAATCCCAATCCCTCTGAGCTACATGCTCTAGGGACCTAAACATTGTCACCACAATAAACAGGACATGCTGGAGGGATAGATTGCTGTCCCAGAGACTTCCCATACTCTGGAACAGGCTACCCATGTAGGTCAAGCAAAGTTCTTCATTAGCACTCTTAAAGAAAAATCTTGATGAGTGGATGGGAAATAGGAAATACACCCTGGGGATCACTTCTGTGTCTCTGCTCGACAGTGGCACAGGAAAATAACTTTCTTGGGTGGCGTAAGCCAGGGAACCTTGTTGGCTAGGCTTACGTAGGCCCTTGGGCCGATAGCCTAGTACCTACCTATGAATCTATGGACCTATGATCATAGTTAATTATGTGTGCAAAGGGCTCTTTTATTCTATCAGTAATGATAGACATAAAAATCGTGTAATCATTGTTTTGAAGAGAATTAGATCTATAAGAATAACAAAATTCTGGATTTTATTCTCTTTTAATATAGGAGTAATTAATGAGTACTTTCAAGAAGGAGGGATTTTCCCATGAGATTGAACCTCGATTAAAGTTTTGTGAAAAAATGATGTGAAAGACAGGAGAAAAAGTTTATGTATCTCTGTTATTATTCTGTCCATACCTGGGACTTTATTAGTTTTTAGATTTTTAATTTTATCCATAATTTCTTTATAAGAAATATGTTTTTGCAGTTCAATTTTTAATTCTGATGGTATTTTCTTAATATTAAGAGATTCAAGATTTAGAATTGGAGTGTTAATATCAGGATTAGGTGCTTTATTATGAAGAGTATAGAGAAATCTAAAAGCATCAAGTATGTCCCTATATCAGAAAAATATTCTTAGAACCCTCATGTCTTATCTTTAAAATATTGTTAGTTTTTTATTACATTTTAACTCTTGTAGATAAATTATGCATGTGTTGAGTGATAAAGAATAGGAGTTCATTTTTAATCTTTCTGATGCCAAATTTGATTTGTGAGAAAAAAATGTCTAGGTACTGTTTATTTATTGTTTCTGTTTCTTTTATATTATAATTATTGTTTTTAGAGAACTTCACTTTAGCCATTAAGAGTTGAGATTGAATGCTTTGTATTTCTGAATATCATTCTTTGATCGTATTCTTATACCAAGTTAAGATTTTACCATAAATATAAGCTTTTAGTGAATACCAAACCATCAGAGGATATGTTTGATTCTAAAAAGAAGTTTAATTCAGATATTAACCATGGTTTGAACTCTTTAATTCTATTTATGTATGCTGGTATTCTAATTGAGAAGGGTAATATTTTAAAATCAGTTTGAATCTTAAAAACAAGAGCATCATGAGCAGAAATGGGACAAGGAGTTATGTTAAAATTTCCAAATCCTAGAAATGAAGTCATGTGAAACCAGGACTCCATCTAATCTTGTCTGTGTACAATGTTTATAGTCCTGGTGAGAAAAGAATAAAGATTTAGAGCCCTTCATGTTGAAAGTATCATGTAAGTTTAGAGAATCAATCCATTTTTAAAAGTTTTTACAGTGGGAGTCAGTCTTAGTATTCTTTTATTTGTGGTGTCAGAGTTTTCCAGTATACAATTAGAATCCCCTCATTATTAAATTACATTTATAATTATTAAGAATAAGATCTAAATGTTTTGTCCTACCAGGAAACCAATACAGATTAACTAAAGTCCATAATCCCTAAAACTATAAGAGCAAGAAGGTCATCTTTGTCTTTGTATTTATAAATAATTTGTAGAATATCTATGGATCTCCTCCAAAGTATCATAACACCTCTTGTCTTAGGGAGACACCAATGAAACACACTATTAAGCAGAATGAATAAATATCAAGTAGAACATACAAATATGACTATATAGTTATATTAATAAGTGATAGGACCAAAGTAGCAGTTTCAATCAAGCTAAATAATGTTTAATATTAATAGAATTGGATATAGATGAGCTGGATATGCTCAGCTTAATAATACTTTTAAATAATTTAAACATATTATTAAAAGAACTATTGCTCATTATTAATGAAATAACAGATAGCTAATTCACATTCTTTTATGTCTTCTCTCTCTCTGTTTCTTCCTTTCCCAAATTGTGCTGTAAGCAATTATAACTTAAGTTAGTAATACATTTGAATAACAATAGAAAATAGATAAATATTATATCATTGATTTTGCAAGCTTCATATCATATGTTCAAACTCACTTAAAATTTAAGTAGATGTACATAAGTGGAACTTCAAAATGTGCACAAAATTTCCAAATCTCAAGAACTAAATGATTCATAGAACAATTAGACTAATATCATGTAAGTATAAATTAGGAAAGTTAGAACAATTGTGTCACAGAAGGAAGTACTACATCATTTATATAGGTGAAATATGATAAGTACTAAAACATAATCTAGTTATTTCCTTCTTGAAATGACACCAGTTCAAAACAACTATCTCAGGTACATTCATTAGACATTGTTACCAAACAAACAAAACTTCCCTGTAGATGATAGGATTAACACAATAGATCAACACTAAATTATTTCACTTCAATTTCATTATGTGTGAAATGAAACCATCCATTTTCCCTCTTTTCTCCCTCCTTTCTCTCCCCCTACCTTTCCCTTCCTGATGTACATATCTCAGTGTAAAACAATGCGCTTTTAATAGTTTTCAAAGTTTTGTAGAAGATTCCTTATGCCGTACAAAAATAGTATTTTATAAGCATCCATACTGCAGTAAAATATTCGTAATGCAGTATAAATGCATTTACTAGTCTTTGTACTCCTAGTGTGAAAAGTTTACAAACTTAGTGCCAAATTGTACTGAGTAATCCTACAACTATTTTTAAATCTTTGTGTGTACTACTGTTTTCATAATGTAAATTATTGCATAACCAATGTCTTACATTACCTTGTATCCTTTTTTATCTGATTTTAAACTCTGGGCTGAGCCTAAAAATGGTCCACTTGGATCAGTGCTATACCCTAGTAAATAAATAACTAAATAAAGATATTAATAAATAAATAAATGAATACAATTTGGTTGAGACTGACTGAATAAATGGTTCATCAACCGAAGCATAAAGAGTGAAAGTGCACCGCATCTGGGTCCTGCAGGCACTATGTCTCATGCAGTCATACTAGATATATCTGACTTTGAAGTTGCCAAATGTTGGAAGAATATATAAAACCAAAGAAAGAATTAGAGGTAAAAAAAAAAAAAAAAAAAAAACATGAATGTTCACTGACAAATTAGCTGGGAATTAAATGACTGACTCCCAGTAAAAACAACACTGTGAATAATATAACCATATAGTAAACAAAAAAATTACTACACTTAATTTTTTAATGTAATGAGATCCACATGTACTGCACAATCATGACCTTTACATAGTAATCAAAGTCTTAAAATGAGTCCTGAAAATAAAATTATTTTGAACAATGATGTATGCAAGTAATGAAATTATTAAATTGTATTTACTTCTTGGCCATAGATCAGTACTTGAAGCATAGTGAAAACTGGAAAAATGCCAGAGCAAATGCACTTGACTTTAAATTGAAATATGTACTCGCCATTTGCATATTGTAGCTGAGAAAAATAAGGTGATATGGAAATGAATGGGAATGAGACTATTACCAGACTGCATACAGTTCTTGAACAGCACAAAACTAACATCTTTTGGTATGCCAGAAGGTCATGCATTCCCAATAACTTGCAGTGTATGTAAATGAATATAAAAGCTAAGACAGAGCAGCACAAATGTAGGCATCATCATGTCAGTTGGCAACACTCTGCTCATCAGTTTTGTTCCTGGTATTTCTGTGTGCGTTTTGTGTACTGCGGACTGCTTAATGTAGTTGTTATTAGTAAATAATTAGTAAAGACATTTTTTTTCAGAACAATTTCTGCATACATTTTGAGTCTGGTGATAGTGGTCTTAGGAATTAGGTTTAGTAGGTGTCTGTGAAGAGAATTTTGCAGTTTAGACCCTGGTGCTGTACGTGATCATGGCCATTTCTTTTTCTTGCATGAGTAGTGGATGACATTTTGCAGTAGGTCTATGAGAAAATAAATCTTCTCAGCAAAAAAGGATGACCACAACAAGACTTTATGGAACATGCATTGAAGAAGATTATTTAAAGTGAAGTAACCTTTTCTTTGCTCCTAACCAGAAAAATAATATGCATGCTGAAATTTTGACTAAATCTCCAATGGTTTTTAACTGCTTTCCTGATTGCAAATTCCTTATTTACTTGAGTAAGGGTGAATATGCTTTTCCCCTAACCACTCCAGAAAAAATACACACAAAGAAGTTTTGCCTAAATCTGCATTGACCCTTGGTAATTTTCTTGTCTGCAAACTCTTTTTTTAACCAAGTAAAGTTAACATAATCTAGCTCTCTGCTACACAGGGTAAAAAATACACAAGCTGACATTTGGCCTAAAGCTGCAAATATTCCTAGTGATGTTTTTGATTACAAACTCCTTATTAAACCAATGAAAGGTGTACCAATTATTATTGTTAGGTTTTACTTAGATTTCATCTGCTGAGTTTCTTGAGTGGACAGTTCTAATGTTTTAAAATAGACTGCCATTAACATAGACTGGTTATTGTGTAAAGACATTGTTAGTCAGTGGTCTACCACCAGTACTCTGGAATGTAGGTAAATGCATACCTTATTGTCAGCTGTCTTTTAAGCAATGTGAGCTTTATACAGAAAACACATAGCGCTCTTAGACTATTTATACTTTGACTACTTACACTGGACTTGTGTCTAGTTTGCATATGGAAAACATGAACTTGCAGTGTAAATCTCTTTGGTGAAACACTTTGTTTTATTTTCCCACCTTAATTAATTGAAATGATTTTCTGCATCTGGGAAGGGAATAGGAGTGTTCTGCACTTGATTTTAGTTCTTGCTCCACCACTGATTGTTTCATGTATGAATGCAGATACTTAACAGCCATTTCCTTGTGTTGTTAATTATACATTAAATATACAACATACATGTATGCTACAAACAAACTAAAACAGTTTCATTCTTTAGTCACATAAAAATAATAAATAATATAAAAAATATTACAGTAGTACAAAAAAAAGCTATACAAAGGTGAAGAGTAGGAGGAGAATGGAGTGTAGTGTGGAAGAAATATAACTTAAAAGATATTATCATATATTTGCATATCACTGTAAGATATGTATCCTACCACAAATTCTATAAAAATGTACCCCAGTATGTCAAATATGCCCAAGTCTGTAATAATAACATATAGCTTAAGTATCACACTGCTTCTTAGAATGTACACTTCTCTGAACAGATTTATTTCAACAATGGAAGTATATTTAAGCCTAAGTAGTGGTGAACAATATAATGCAGAGAACCCCCATTTCAGTATGACAGTGCTGGTTATATTTAAATCTAATGTAACATGGTGCTTCACTAAGCAATGCTAAAGTCAGTTCATCTTCTACGGGATTTCATTCCAACTCCTAGAAGGAGACACATTACTATGAAATGTGAATCCTTTTAATTCAGTCAACAGTACTCTGAAACAAAACTCAACTAACTAGACTGCTCCTTCAGAGATAAACTTTAACTCAACTCACAAAAATATCTCATCTTAGTATATAACATTTAAATAATAAATGGGACTGAATTGAAACATGGACCAACAATGAACATCCTGATATGGTTTGTCTAACTTAAACTTAGCTTAAACATGATGCAATACTATCCAGCACATATTGCACATACCTACACTGCATATCATAGTAACAGAATTTCTGAATGAGTGGAGGAGGAATTTGCCTCTTTTAGTAAGAAAGTCTGAATTGTGCTGTGCTGTTGAAGAAGATAAGACATGAAGATTCCTCTAACTAGTTAATTACTGAGATCCTACTGGGACTTAATTTCAGTTTCATAATTGTTATAGGTCTTTACCCCCCCTTCTGTGTCACATCCTTTCTTTGTATAAGTTCTAAAAACCCTTCAAAAAAGTTTGTATTACTTTAACACTTAGAGCTTAACTGAATAGGACCCCCAAACATTGATCTTCATATAACAGATGCAGTCCATCAGCTAACAGAAATAAGCACTAAACTATGGTGTGTTTTTACTGATGTTTTATTGAAAGTGTGCTGGCATACTGCATTTCCGCATGCTATGCCAACAGCTTGGTGGAAGACAGGAAGTTCCTTCAAAGCATCATTAACTCTGCCCAGAAAATCACTGGCTGCTCACTGCCCTATTTGGAGGAACTCTTAAGCTCTCGCTGTCTTAGCAGAGCAACCATCATCTTGAAAGGCCCTTCCCACCCCACTTCACCTGTTTGAGCTGCTGCCTTCTGGCAGATAGTTCAGGTCCATTCCATCTTGGACAGATTAAGAACAGTTTCTATCCTAGAGCCATAATAGAACTGAACAATGCTAAATATTCACACTGAGTACCGATAACAGCCATTTGCACTATAAGGTATATGTTTACGTTCCTGTGCACTTTACTTTATTCCTTTCATGTGCAGTATACCCAAGTGCAGTAACTTAGTTGTTTACTGCATTGCATTGCATTATATTATATTGCTTGGTATTATACTGTATTGCATTCTCTTATTAATTCATGTTCATTATATGTGAATGCACCTTAGGGGGATTGCTACAAATTCTGTTGTACTTGTGCAATGAAAATAAACAAATATTATCTTATTTTATCTAAAGGAACTTGAGATGGAGAGAATGTATAAATATTTGGGAAATGATGAAGGATCAACAGTAAAACATGAACACATGCAAACAAAACTCAGTAAGGAATATTTTAGAAGACTAAAATTAATACTGAAAACAGCCTTGGCATCTAGGAAGAAAGTCCAGGTTATAAACAAATTTGTTCTTCCTGTTTTAACTTGCAGTTTTGGGATGACTGATTTGTCCTGAAAGGTGCTGGATCATTTGGATAGGAAAACATGAAAAATGCTTCACACTTACCAAATTATATGCAAAAATTAGTGTATACCAAGGTTAGATATTTCTCATTCTTCACCACATCCAAACTTAGTGATAGTTTTAAAACACGAGGAGAATACGTCTAAGATGACTTCCCTGCTTAGTTTAGCAGAAGCATATTGGTGTCAAGCGGGGATGGAAATCCAACCAGGAGTAGACAAAGATCAGGCAGTGACTGAATGTGGCAAAAAACAAAACAAAAGTATATAAGGAGAAGGATGAGAAGGCAAGAAATGTGGAAAATGCATAAATATAGTTCCACATATAGAAAACTTCTGGAGCAACCTCATATTGATCAGAACCTGATGCAGGATTGGTTAAAGAGAAGTGGATTTTAACCAAAAGATGAAAGGTTAACATGGACTACATACACATTGGTTTACAAATTCCATTGAACATGTGGGAGAAACAGACAAATCCAGGTGCAGGAAAACAGAACTGGAAACAGTTGTATATCTTGTTGCAGGGTGTGATACACTAATGGCAGAGGGCCTGTATACTCAAAGGGATAATGATGTGGCAAGGTTGTTGCACTGGGGATTGTGCAAACATTACAATATTGATGTAGCTGAGAAGTACTGGAAACATAAACCACAAAGCTTTATAGAGAATGATGAAGTTTATGTCACATGGGATCACCCCTCTACCAGTACAGAAAATAGATGTGAGAAAACGAGATATAGTAGTCCATGAAAAGAAGACAAAAATAGCATTTTTGGAATTGATACACCCAATGATTACAGTGTCTTATATACAGAGAGATGCAAAGTTATAAAATACCAGGATTTGCAGACAGAAATGAGGGCAATGTGGAAGAAGGCTACTCAGACGGTTCCAGTAAAAAGACTTTACAGTCATATTTAGATATGCTACTGATACATGTAACATCATATGAATTACAGAAGGAGTCAGTTCTGGGTACATTACGGGTTCTGTGAAGAGCACTTTTGGCTAATATCAAAGACTGAAACAATACTAATTTCATGAATACTTTGACTTAGGAATGGGGTTCATTATTGTCATGGTACTATAAACCCAAAAGACTTGGAGAAATTAAACTGAGAGATGCCATTATTTCTTTTAATGCAAGTTAACTCGTAGGATTATAGGAAGGTATTAGGCTATTAGCCCTGAAGCTCTTATAAACCTAGCCAAGAGTTTAGCCCATATTTAGACAAGTTAGCACCCGATGCCCCTGTCCATCAGGGACAGGGGTGGAATCCCAGGGATGTATTTTCTGTATCTCATCCAGTTATCCAGGTTGTGCTTGAAAACGGGTAAAGAGGTACTCTGCTTGACATAGAGAGGGAGTCCATTCCACAGATAGGGGAGTCCCTGGAACACAAATCTGTCCCACCAACCAATCCTATGTCACAGACCAGGTTGAGGCTGTGCATGCGGGTTACTCGAGTGGAGCTTGACTTGCGGATATGCAGCAGTCCCATCAAGGAGGGGTCCGAGACCACCTTGCATGCCAGAGGTCATCTCTGAGGGGTCTGTAAGAAACTGGGTAGAGGGATAGGGCTTTTAGCCTATCTGTGTATGGTAGATTTTTGAGGCCCTGGATTCTCCCGGTGAGGAACCTCTGTAGTCTCTCCAGCTGCTGCATGTGCTGTGTGAGGTACATGCTGAATGGGATGTTGAACTCAATAATGGGCCTTATAAGAAAAGACTACAGGGATGTTATGACCTTCTTGTCCCTGGATGAGATACCCTTACTTATGAGGTGGGCCATGTAGAAAGCTTTCTATGTAATGGAAGCAACATGGTGGTCAAAAGTCAGGGTGCTATCAACCTGTGCCTAAATCCCTCATGACTGATTGTGTGCTTAGGACATGCTATTAATGTAATAATTTGTGGAGATATCACTCCCCCCAAAGGGAATGACGATGCAGTTTTTTTGGTATTCAGCAATGAGGCCATGTTCCTGTCACCAGTCATTTGTTTGGGTGAGATCTTCTTTGATGATATCCACATCACTAGGGGAATTGATGACAGCACCCAGCTTGCACTCATCTGCAAACTTGGTCAGACATAGTCCACTGGTTTTGGCCTGCACTTTAGAAATGTATATCCCAAATAACAGAGGCCCCAAGACCGAACCCTGGGGCACGCCGTTCATTATGGGTCTACTGCTTGAGGAGACTTCCCCTAATTTGACTAGGTGGGTTCTATCAGTGAGCCAGTTAGCTGCCCATCTGGTAACATATGAATTGATGCCTAGTTCAAAGAGTTTATGTATTATGCCCTAGTGCAGAATAGTGTTGAAGGCTTTGGCCAGGTCAAAGTAGGTGGTGTGCACCATCTTCCTTTGTCCATGGCTTTGGTGACTGTCTCAAAGAGATTAATCAAATTTAACAGACATGACCTCCCCTTGATGAAGCTAAACTGTGTGGGATCAAGTGTTTGAAGGTTGCCAATGTCCTTGTTAATGAGGTCCATGATAATCCATTCCATGGCCTTGCAGATCAAGCTAGTTAGGCTGATGGGTCTATAATTTCCCAGATCAGTGGATACTCCACCTTTCTGCAAAAGGATGACAGTGTCTGTCTTCCACTCAGCTAGGATGAAGCCAGTACTTAGGCTTTGGTTAAATAGGGCACCTAATGGTGCTGCAAGTTCATGTAGGATGTAGCCTGGGATGTTATCAGGTCCCATGGAGGCTGTATTATTTGCCTTTGCGAGAGCAGTGATGACCTGTTCCCTATATATAAGAGGAAGAGGGCAGGTACTGGGGATGTCCTGATTTGCTGATGGGATAGACAGAGGGGTACAGTTTTCACTGAATCTGTCAGCCAGCAAGTTTGCTATATCTACGGTATTTGTATATGACCACCAGTTCTGAACCGATCTGTGTGTTTCCTTTGAGATTGCGGACATATGCGAAGAAGGCCTTATGTGGCCAATTTGGATTCGAAAGTTTGCTTTGGAGTATTTCACTAGTGCTCTTATTTGCTTGTTCAGGGTAAGGAGAAATTGCTTCCAATTGGGCACCTGCTCCTTCCTGGTCCTAGACAGCAATTTTTTCCTTGTTATAGTGTTTATTTATTGCAGATGTCCACCAGACAGGTTTACTCTTCCTTGCGGAGGATGATTTAGTCCTGTCGGGTATTCCTGATTCCATGCATCTATATAAATGCTTGTATAGTGATTTGTTGTAGTTTTGGATACTGTTGCCAGTTCCTAGAGAGGGGTGGGGATTGTGAAGCTGTTTATACCATCCCTCAGGAGGCTGTAATCAGCTTTGGAAAAGTTTTTTTTGTTTGACCCTAACTAGAGGGGGGTTGGGAGAGATGGTGACTTTGAAAGTGACCTCTTTATGGTCGGATCTTACCATGGAGGATGATACTGCAGGGTTACTCATGTTGGTTAATACCAAGTCCAAGATATTATCACTTCATGTGGTGAAGAGTGTGAGGAGTGCATCTTTCAAATTGTTACATTTGTATATCTGTGCATAGCTTGTCTGTTTAGGGGAGGGGTGTTGTCTCCAATCTTTCTATAAACTTTCCATCTAGGTTCTACTTTAAACTGTTATGCTTTGCTTATCTAAAGTCTTGGTTTCATGTAACAGTTTGTGAATTTTCTTCAGGCAGAAACAGAAGTGGTACACACAAAGAAAAATGTGGCAACTGAAGGAAGTTTGCACTTTCTTTCAATTCAACCTTCATTCAACAAGATATAATACTGTTACATAGGTTCATAGGTGTGTACTAGGCTAATGGCCTTGGAGCCTTTACAAGCCTTGCCCATAGGATTACCCTGGCATTGTGCCATCCGACCTTAGTTTCCAGTGCCTCTGTTGAGTAGAGCCACTGGAGTGATCCCTGGGGTGAATTTTCTGTTTCCCATCTACTCATCAAGATTTCTCTTGAAGAGGGCCAGTGAGGTGCTCTGTTTGACATGTATGGGAAGTCTGTTCCATAGCATGGGCAGTCTCTGGGTTATGAACCTGTCTCTCCAGCATGTTCTGTAGATTGTGGTAATGAGGTTGAGGTCTCTGGAGTGTGTGGTGCAGAGGGATTGGGTTGGAGCATGTGGTGCAGAGAACTTTAACCCTGAATGCAGTGGAAAGGGTAATTTTGTCTCCCCCCCATTTATTTTGTTTATTTATTTAATTTATTTTTCTGGTGAGTCACTGAGGATTGTGGTCAGCTATTGATGTCAGAAATGAGAATTTCATGCTTCTGGTTATTCAGACCTTGCACTTTTAAGCAAAACCTGTTATCCTGTTGATTTTTAGATGAATTAGAGTATTTAAAGAGTGTGTTAAAACAAAAAAACAAAGTAACAATGCATGAGCTTTTATAATTATCTGCTTAATAACTGTAAGTATATAATGGGGATTATTTAAAAATGTATACAGAAGTAGTTGCTGTTCTGGACTGTTTGTAAATTTCTTGGAGGCCAGTGCTTACTTGGGCTAAAGGGAAGTCACTGTGTTCACCAGTGGCAGTGGTTAACACTGAGCAGCCTGCCTGTCCCTGTAGGAGTGGTTACTGCCTTGAAACTGTAGTTTTATTGGCCATTTTGGGTCAATTCCAAACTCCTTGATGTCTCTCTCTCTTAAAACCCTGCAACTATCTTTTTGCACAGTGTTGTGTACAGAGCAGCATCGGGCAGCACTGGTTAGCTGGGGTATACTATTCCTGGCTCCACAAAGTCTGCACTGCAAATTTTCCCTTAGAACTTGGCAAGCCTCAACTCAAGTGCTTCAGATCAACTGCTCTTATTGCAGCACTTGCGTAACCCAAATCAGCACTTATGCAAATCTCCTAGACAGCACTATTATTTTCCAAATCTCCTAGACAACACTATTATAATACAGCATAAGACCCTCGATTGTCCGCAAGACAAGTGAAATTTACTTTTCCAAGCATGTCCAGAGGTCAGCTTCAGGTGTACTCTCCAGTTCATCTGGTGGAATTGGGCATCCTGAGGCAATGTCACAACTGCCTCATGTATACAGACAACCCTCTCCTCTTACCTCTAGACACAAACACTTGTGAGAGATGCAAATACACAGCCAGACTGGAGGCTAAGCACTCTCAACCCATGACTGTAACAGACAGTCAAGAGGAGAGGAGACACACTAGCATCACACCACCAGTCATACATGGATCTACAAAACAAGCACCGGCAAAACATACACATAAATACACAAAAACATATTCGGAGGCACTAGGTACCAATCTGAAAAAGAAACAGTGCCCTCCAAAGCAGACAAGCAAGCAAGCTGCACCTACAAACACAAGCCAGAAAACACATAATTCACCTCAGCAGTGTGCCTCACAACAGCCCCTAAGGCAAAACACTATACCCAACACTCTAGTAATAGGAGACTCTATAGTAAGACACACAGATGTTCCACTCACCAGGCTGAACAAGGAGAAGGTTACTGTCAACTGCCTGTCAGGTGCTAGGATCCGCCACATAACACAGGCACTTAGGTCACTGCAGAACAAGTACAAGTATAATGCTGTCATTGTACATGTTGGTGTGAATGATCTAAGATGTACCTCCCTGGACTACATGAAAAGAGACATTGAGGAGCTCTCTGATCATGTAGCCCAAGCTGGTATGACCCTGACCTTGTGTAGCATACTACCTTCACCTAGAATGATACCACAATACAACGGCAAAATGATCAATTTCAACAATTGGCTAAGCTTCTGGTGTCATTCTAAGGGGATCCAGTGTCTGCCTGGGATGACATGATAGACAAGCCTCACTGTTTCACCAGAGATGGTTTGCACCTGTCACCCCTAGGCTTTTGAATACTGGCCAAGGCTCTTGCCGTCCCCATAGTGCCTTTTTAGGCAAGGCTCAAAGGACAAACCAACCACCGTAACCAGCACAGGTAACCAAAAACTAAGGGTAATGCTACTCAACGCCAGAAGTCTCAACCTCACAATGCACGCACTCGAGGTGCTCCTCAGTATGGAGAAAATCGATGTTTGTGCAGTGATGGAAACCTGATTCAAGGCTCCAGAGAGCACCCCAGCACTACCAGCTTACAATTCATATCATACCTTCCGGCCTCACTTACCAGATCGCAGTACAAAGGGCGGAGGTGTACCCATATTCATCAAGGATACGCACATCTCCAGGTTAGTGGTGCAGCATGATGCCCCAGAGATCATCCATGCACAACTATCAGCAGGCAAAAACCACATTTCAAGTCGTAGCCTGTTATAGATCATCCACCATGTCCCAAGATGCTCACTCAGCATTCCTTGAGGCATTGGAAAATAATTTTGGGTGATTTCAACTAGCCTGGTATAGACTGGGTGAACTACGAAAGTTGTAACTCCTATGCCCAGCGGTTCATAGAATTTATAAATTCAAATGCCCTTGAACAACTGGTATGTTCTCCCACTAGAGGGGGCAACATATTGGATTTAGTCATCACAAATATGGGCGCCCATTGTACCACACCCGTTATCACTCTCTCTCTGGTCAGATCAGACCACAAACTGATAACCCTGGACATCCTCACCCCTCCACCTCCCCCAGTCAAAGAAACCATTGTAAAAAACCTTTCCAAAGCAAACTTCAAACTACTTGCATCAGAAGTGGAAAGCTTCACTATTCACTTGCAGAAGGATAATGATATCCAGGATGCAGAATCCTACACCAAGGCACTTTATATACATCTTCAGGATTGCATGGACCGTGCTATCCCAAATAAAACCAAGACTCCTTCCTCAAGCAAGAAGAAACCAGTCTGGTGGACTCCAGCCATAAGCAAACTATACAATAAAAGGAGGAGACTTATACAAAAAAAGGCCAAATCTCAAGTAGAAAAATCATCCCTGATCAGCATTAGTAAGAAATTAAGGGCCCTCATCAAGTCAGCTAAAGCCAATTTTGAAAAGAAAGTTGCCAAGGATGCCAAGGATAACCATAAGGCCTTCTATGGTTACGTCAAAAACCTAAATGGCAATGCTCAGGTCTGTTCTGAGCTAGTACAAAATGGAACAAAATACACTGACCCCACTGACATTGCCAATACCTTGGCTAACAGGCTCAGTGCAAATTTCTCCCCCCCACCACCTACAGGGCCTATTACTATTCCAGGGGATTGTGTAACTCCAATTATTACTGATACATTGGTTAATAAGGCTCTATCTAATGCTAAAAACACTGCCTCCATGGGACCAGATGGTGTCCTGGGTTGTGTCAGACTCGAGCTCCAAAACAAATTAACTCCGCATCTGAATATCCTGTTCAGTCTCAGCCTCTCAACAGGATATGTGCTCATAGAATGGCGCACAGCAACGGTGGTTCCGCTGCACAAGGGTGGGCCACAACCGACCCTGGGAACTACTGACCAATAAGCCTGACCAGTCTGATCTATAAGGCAATGGAGTGAATCATTATGGAACTCATAAATGGAGAGATTGGTAACCTCCAAACACTTGACCCCACACAGTTCGGCTTCATCAAGGGCAGATCATGCCTTCTGAACCTGGTGGACTTCTTTGAGACAGTTACTCAGGCTATAGATAAGGGAAAGGAGGTACACACGGCTTACCTTGACCTTGCTAAAGCATTTGACACCATTCCCCATTCGGGTATTATTGATAAACTCACCAACCTGGGCATAAACCCTTACGTCACAATAATGGATCGCAAACTGGCTCTCAGACAGATCCCACAAAGTAAGAGTAGTGGGATGTATGTCCGAATCCAGACCAGTAATAAGCGGTGTGCCTCAGGGCTCTGTCCTGGGGCCCCTCCTGTTTGGCATATACTTCTCAGAAGTACAGGCAAGCACTGAAGGACTGTGGCTGACCAAGTTTGCAGATGACTGTAAACTGGATGCTATAATAGAGTCTCCGGCCGACATGGATATCCTCCAGAAGGACCTTAATGAGACTGATGCATGGTGTCAAAGCCATGGTCTCAAGCTAAATGCTAAAAAAATGCGTAGCAATCTCCTTTGGAAAAAACAGAGTACCCGCGAACTACCACATAGGAGGTAACCCCCTGAAATCTGAAGAAGTAATAAAGGATCTAGGGACCCAAGTAGATAGTCAGCTTTCCTTTGATAACCATGTTGCCAAGGTGGTTAGAAAATCCTTCTATGTGACCCATCTGATGATGAAAGGGTTTGCATCAAGATCTAAGGATGTAGTGGTGCCCCTCTACTCTTCCCTCATCAGACCCATTATTGAGTACAATGCACCAATTGCCTGGCCAGGCATCTCCAGCAGCTGGAGAGACCACAGAGGTACCTCACTAAGAGGATTACTGGCCTCAAACAGTTGCCCTATGCAGTACAATTGAAAAAACTAAGGCCTTTCTCTGCTGCATACCGCCTTCTCAGAGGCAATCTCTGTCTAACATACAGAGCCATGTCCAACCCAGAACTGTTGAACATGCTTCATCTTAGCAAAACCAAATCTAATCGAGCTACACACTCTAGGGATATAAACTTCAGCACAACAATGAATAGAACAGGCTGGAGGGTTAGATTCCCTTCACAAAGACTTCCCTTGCTATGGAACAAGGTCCCGATCTACATAAGACAGAGCCACCTCACTATCACTCTTCAAGGGGAACCTTGACGAGTGGATGGGTAACAGAAGGTTCATACCAGGGATCATACCAACAGCTCTACTAGATAGGGGCCAAGGGTACTAGCTGCTAGATCAAGGGCCTAGGGAACTAACCAAAGGGGAGGTGAATACCGCACAACGTGGCTGGGCTAATATATGCCTTCGGGCAGATAGCCCAGTACCTACCTATGAACCTATGAACCTATGTCTAATTAAACTATGTGCTGGTCATTAACTTGATAATGGAACTTCCAACCCCTTCACCCAAACTCCACTCCAATAGGCTGTAGTACCCAACTGAGTGCAGCCATCTTGTATGTGCAGTTAATATTGTGGAAGAAATGACTGTCCTCTACAATTACCATGCCAATATATATTTTCTGGCCAACACAAAGAAAACTCTTTCATTACAAAAACTGTCTACTCATACTTTAATGACTTACTAAGGCAATATATACTATACATGAAATTATGTGACAATGCAAATAGTTTTGTCTATAAATACATACATTTATATACATGAAAAGTAGCTGTAGGTGTATTCATGCAGATGTATATCTGTAATTTAGAGACATGCATATGCATGCTTACATATATTTCTTTATTAATACGTATTAAGTTAGTATTTGTGCAGAGAATTATGTTATCACATAAAATGCCATATATTAGTAAACAGATGCAGTTCTGTGTACAGATATGTTTATTGCAGTTGCACATATTTCTTCTAGAAAATGTAATTATGCAATACTTCTTTTAGTTTATTTTTAAACTGATGTTTAATATGACAAAAAAATAAAAAAAAAATAATGCTTACTATAGAACTCTGATCTTCTCACCACTACCTGGTCATTCCACTCAGCCAACTGATAAGGCCTATACTCCTGTATGCTACTGTACCTGTGCATGCACTGGGACCAGAGTGGGTTATCCCTGTAATGTATAACAGATGCTCACCCAACTCCCGTCAGATGCCAGTATTTTGTCTAGTTATACCCTCTAACACATGTCTGGATCTTATCCACCATTATTTTGGTCTCTTTATCTGCCCAGCTTAGAGTGCAGGCTTGTAACTTCACATGTGCAGCCATAATTTGAAGTGCCAGTACCAGAATGAAAGAAGTATGAACAGAGCTTTGGTTCACATCTTTAGACCTACTCCTTCTTTAGTGTGACATCACTTTACAAGAAAGGACATTAGACCTGGTATTGTTAGTATTATTGACAAGTTGGGCTTTACCAAAATGTTTTGTCTCCTACATGTTTTTTAAAGGAATACATTCACATTTCACTTACAATTGCTATTGCTGCCATGCATTGTTTTTCTACCTTTTTGGAATATTAGACCTGAATGTCATTTATACATTCCTGATGCAGTATACCAGTAATATATTTTTTTGGTGGGGGTGCTGTTTGCAGAAATAAGTTTTCCTGTATGTGTGAGTAACAACTTTTAGTAAATGTTGAGTGCTTTCAGGTGATAAGATTCATGAGTAGGTCTAATGCCATTCATAGAGATTAACATAAAAGGGCCTAATTTGCATACAACATTCTTAAATGGCCCTGATCTTATATGAATAAGTTTAACACTGCTATATTAACTTGAGATTACTCGTGTTAAGTGGCAAATGAGTTAGGTAACTGCAGACATTTTAAAGTAAGAAAAAATAATAGAAATATTGCAAATTAATATGAAACAGTTCAAAATGATCTAAGATTACTGATTTTGTTTAAAGAAATGTTTGCTTTACTGATATGGTGGGCATATTACGAAGGCTTTAGTGAATACTGTAAAGCTGTCATTTGTAGATGGAAAATCATTACAGCAGCGGTGGAAATTATTAGTGATCACTAATAAATCATTTACTTTGGTGTCATTTAGTGACTGTGCATGAATTGTAGAAATAGTGTGGGAAGAAATAGCCAGCGAATTGTTATGGCTAGGCTTGTATAGGCCCTAGGGCTGATAGCCTAGTACCAACCTATGAACCTAAATGCAGTCATTTAATTGTGAAGTACTGAAGAGGCAAGAATGTTTTGTAGACTCAACATACATGTGTCCTTACTGGGAGTTTTCTCAGTGGTGAATGAAAAATGACAGTATTATTCATACAAGAAAGTCTTAGGGGCTAGGAGAGAGATGGATCTGTTATCAAACCGCTTGCCTTATTTTTGTAAATGTATTCATGACAGTGCAAATATTACTTCAGTACAACTTTACTTGGCTGTACTGAGACTCTGCCTATGTATATAATTATAGGGTTTATCTCAACTAACTTTTTTTTATGAGGATGGCAGACATGCTTTCATTGTTGTGTTATTGACTGATGATTCCATCAAGAGATTTTTTGTGTATATCTGTGGCATTTTTTATGTGCAGCAATGATGCAAAACAAAGGAACAAGACAGAGAAAAGGCAACTTCAGCCATTAGGAAAATTGCATCCCTGTGGCTGCCCTTAGGACATATAGCAAATGTCTGTTTGTTAAGAGGGCAAAAACCTGGAATCAAGTTGTAATGGACATTAACATGGCTGGCAGAAGGAATCTCACAGTAATACAGTTCAAGAAGAGGGCAAATGATATGGTAGAACATGCCAGAGACAAGGTGAGGCAGAGTGCAATTTCCTGTACCAGTAAGGGGGGTGCTCCAGCATTTATTCCTTTAACACTAGATGAGGATTGCCTCCACTTCATTCATGTGGATGACTGTGACACAGAAGATAATGGGTCTGGAATACCCAGAAGTGGTGTGGACACTGGCTATTACCAGTGTCTGCAGCAGCAATGCATGTCTGTTCAGAAAGGTTGGTTTTAAAACAGTAACATATGTTTAAATAGAGAACTGGATGCTGACATGAAATGATTACATTAAACATAAACTTACTGGAAGAACCTTCCACATTTACACAGGATGACAGTTAATGCAGTGCACATGGCAAGTGCCCGTCACACCTCCTTACTCAACATATAGCAGTGTATGCTACTTATTTTTTGGTAATTCTTTAAAATCATTACAGGGGCAGCATTAGAAATAAACAGTTCCACTATACCAGTAAATTTGGAGGATATCAGCAGCAAACTGGCTGTGGAAGATGATGATGATAACATGGTTATATTTATGAGGCAGCCTGAGGAAAGTGGCACACAATCCCCAAGTTTAATGGCAAGATCTTACACCATACAACATGTTAGTAACTCTGCAGGAAGTGACAGTGCATCACAAAGGCAAGCACCTGCTGATATTGCACTCACGGTTGTATAGGAAGAACACCTATGCACTTCCGCAACTGTATGTTCAAACCTAGACAAACACGTTGAGGATAATGGCAGATATTCAGTGGTAACAACATCCACAGTGACACCTTTACAAAGGGGATCTTTGTGCAGGAATTTGTTACAGTTACCCCTGGAAAAGCATAAAGCATTGATTGCCCAACAGCAAATGTGCTGTGACATTGTTAGGGCTCAGAGCACTACCACAGAGAACCATCTGGAAATGGTCAGAGTCCCTAGGGTATACGTGAGGATTTCCAGCACTACATGGAAATGGTAAAGAGCAGGGATAATTTCATGATCACACTGATGTGTAGTTTGGTGGCACACCAAGCATCTGTGGCCACCTCCATTTGTACAGTAGTTAGGACTTACCAGACTCAAGCAGGTGTCAGTCTTGGAGGGGGGAAGAGGATGGGGTACTGTTTGGACAAATGGGAGCAGATCACTTGAGACTACAAGGGCTTCCCAAGAAAGTACTGTAATTAGTAGGGAGGAATAAGCACAACAGATTTCATGCAGGCCCCTTCAGCATTCATCTACACCTAGCAGAACCTCTCATTCAAGGTCCAAGTCCTATAACACTGCCACATTAGTGTCTGTAGGATCACCTGCAGCAAGTAGGTTATAACATTGGACCAACTCACTATTCACATCTCATGACAGCCCCCTGCTATCACCTAGCCTATCTTTAAGAGATGTGTATGGCACATTTGATCTTGACCTAATGTGATTCAAGTGCAACATTTCTGTTACTTACAATTTGACTTTCACACACATGTCAATGTTTAACTTGAAGGGGAATAAGTTACAAAACAAAGTAAAAAAATGTAAGGTGGGAACTTAGGACACTTTTTAACTGTATACATTTCATTCCTATAATGGTACTGCTTAAAACCTCATGGAACTGCGGAATGAAAACTGTATATCATAACATATACCCAAGCAGAGCTCCACGTGGTCCTGCAGAGGGGTCCTGGCTACAGAGAACTGAAAGAAGCGACCACTTTCCTGATTTAAGTACTTTTTGGCTTTTTTTATCTGCATTGTCCTCTCTGGCTTTCATTTAATAAGATACAACTGTTTTTTTGCTTTGCTGCTGTATTCTAAAGTATCTGCACTTAAAAGTAGTATTTTAATATTACTGTTTTGATAATTTAATTGCTGAGGCTGCTCACTAAAGTGTGCTAGCCTGTGTTAATCGTTTTTACTGTTTGCCTGACTGCATTTCTGTGTTCTTCTCTAAAAAACAAAAAAAAAAATAAGTTAAGACCAGTATACAGGCTTTGCTGTATTCTGGGCTCCTGTGTTGGCCATTGCCTTACTTGGATAGAAGGAAGTTTCTGAGCTCACCAGTGGGAGTGGGGAGCCTTGAGCAGCCTATCTGTCCCTGGGGGAAGTGATCTCAGCACTTGAGCTGTAATTCATTGGTTGCCTTGGACCATTTCCAGCTCTTTTCAAGTTCCTGTATAAAAATTTTTGGCTATATACCCAAGCAGAGCTCCATCTGGTCCTGCAGAGGGGTCCTGGCTACAGAGAACTGCAAGAAGCGACCACTTTCCTGATTTAAGTACTTTTTGGCTTTTTATCTGCATTGTCCTCTCTGGCTTTCATTTAATAAGATACAACTGTTTTTGCTTTGCTGCTGTATTCTAAAGTATCTGCACTTAAAAGTAGTATTTTGGTCGACTCTGGTCGAATATTACTGTTTTTGATAATTTAATTGCTGAGGCTGCTCACTAAAGTGTGCTAGCCTGTGTTAATCGTTTTACTGTTTGCCTGACTGCATTTCTGTGTTCTTCTCTAAAAACAAAAACAAAAAAATACTCCTTGTTTAGTTAAGACCAGTATACAGGCTTTGCTGTATTCTGGGCTGTGTGTAGTTCCTGTGTTGGCCATTGCCTTACTTGGATAGAAGGAAGTTTCTGAGCTCACCAGTGGGAGTGGGGGCAGCCTATCTGTCCCTGGGGGAAGTGATCTCAGCACTTGAGCTGTAATTCATTGGTTGCCTTGGACCATTTCCAGCTCTTTTCAAGTTCCCTGTATAAAAATCCGCCTCAGGGCGTTTTTTGGTGATCGGGCACCTAAGCGCAGCAGCAGTTATACAGGTGCAAACTATTCTATACAGGTTTTAACTTTTTTTGGCTCCGCCAAGTCTGCTCTTCAATTTTTCCCTTAGAAACTCTATTCAGTCTATCTAGCTGTATATATCAGCACTTGTTTTTCGGAACTTCTATCCTTAGCAAGCACTCATAAAACCAAGCACTCTTACCTAAAGTAAGCACTACAGGTATCCACTACCCCTGTGAATATCCACTTCCCTTAAAGGCACAACTCCTTAAAATATTCTAGTATGTCGAGTGGTAGACCACTAGCATCCTCTCTTGTTCAGCTGCTTAATCTGGGAATCTTAAGACAATGTTACAATTGTCTCATGTACACAACCCTCTCCTCCTTCCTACTAACACATATACTTGTGAGAGATGCAACTATATAGCCAGACTGGAGGCTGAACTCTCTCAACTCAGGACTGGCAAGACCAGTCAGGAAGAGATGGTACCCACACCCAAAGCAAAACCAGTCACACATATAACCACCACCAATGCAAACCAAACACATAAAAACACAAAGACATACTCGAGGCTCTTGTAAAAACTTACCAAAACAACAGAGGCCTCCAAAGCAGACAAATACACCCCACAAAACACAACACCTACAACACATACCTCAAGCAACAGGTGTGTCACACATCACAGCCCCTAAGGCAAAATACTATGCTAGAGACATTAGTAATAGGTGACTCTATAGTCAGACACACCGATGTTCCACTTACCAGGCTGAATAAGGAGATGAGCTGCCTATCGGGCTAGGATCCGCCACATTACACATGCACTCAGGTCACTCCAAAGCAAGTACAAATATGATTCAGTCATTGTCCATGCGGTGTGAATGACCTGAGACGTACCTCCCTGGACTACATGAAAAGAGACATCGAGGAGCTCTCCGATTATGTAGCCCAGACTGGTATGACCCTGACCCTGAGCAGCATCCTACCAAGAATGATGCCTCAGTACAAAGACAAAATGATCAGTTTTAACAATTGGCTTAATCACTGGTGTCATTCTAGGGGATCAATGTCTGTCAGCCTGGGATGATATGCTGGACAAGCCACGTTGGGATGGCTTGCACCTGTCACCACTGGGCTTCCGGATACTGGCCAAGGCTCTTGCCACCCCATAGTGCCTTTTTAGGCAATGCTCAAAGGACAAATCAACCGCCATAAAAACAAAACGGAAAAAATTAAGGGTAATGCTGCTCAACGCCAGAAGTCTAAATCTCAAGATGCAGGCACTGCACTTCTCAGTATGGAGAACATCGATGTCTGTGCAGTAACTGAAACCTGGTTCAAGGCTCCTGAGAGTACTCCAGCACTACCAGGCTATACCTCATATCATGCATTTCGGCCTCAAGTTCCAGGCGAACCACAAAGGAGGGAGTGTCCATTTTCATAAAGACACCTACACCTCTCGATTGGTGGCTGCTCATGAAGCATCAGAAACCATACAAGTTTTACTCACCATAGGTCATGTTATAGAACACCCTCCCAATCCCAGGAATCCCATCAAGCATTCCTGAAAACACTGGAGGATATGAATGTCACACCAAACACCATCATATTGGGTGACTTCAATTACCCCAACATAGACTGGGCCCACTATTCTAGCCCTAACACCCTGGCCCAAAGATTCCTGGAATTCATAAACTCAAATGCTATGGAGCAACTGGTCACCTCTCCTACGAGGAGAGATAATATACTTGACCTGATTATCACAAACATGGGGTCCAAATGCTCCGCACCGGATATAAACCCCTCACTAGTAAGATCTGATCATAAACTGATCACGTTGGATGTACATATCCCACCCCACCCCCAGAACAAAAGACTACAGTGAAAAACTTTTCAAAAGCTGACTTTGAGCTCCTTAAGTCGGAAATGATATCCTTTAAGCCTACTGGGTCAATGGAAACCACATCCCAAAATGCTGAATCCTTCACAAAAGCCTTCTATGGACATCTCCAGGAATGCATGGATCAGGCAATCCCAACTAAAACCAAGACCCTCTCCACCAAGGAAAGCGCGGTTTGGTGGAATAAACAAACTGTACAACAAAGAAGGAAGCTGCTGCAGGACAGAGCCAAATCCCACAAGGAAAGGCTTCCCTGATCAGCACAAGTAAAAACTACGCTCTCTCATAAAACATCTAAAGCAAACTTTGAGAAAAAGATTGCCAAGGATACCAAAGACAATCATAAAGCCTTCTTCAATTATGTCAGAACCTTGGGAGGAAATTCTCAGATATGCTCTGAGCTGGTACACAATAACAAAAATTCACTGACCCTACTGACATTGCCAACATTCTGGCAGATAGGTTCAGTGCAAATTTCTCCCTCCCTCACCCCTAAAGATGAAGTAACTATCCCTGCTGAATGTAACCTACCTGTCATCACAGACACACAGGTGAAATCAGCACTCAACAAGGCAAAACACAGCATCTATGGGACCCGATGGTATCCCGGTTGCGTGTTACGTGAACTCAAGATGAACTAAACCCGCCCTAAGAACTCTATTCAATCTTAGCCTCACTACAGGATATGTACCTGAACACTGGCGCACAGCAACAGTGGTCCCACTCCATAAAGGGAAATTCAACTGACCCAGGTAACTACCGCCCATAAGTTTGACCAGCCTGATCTGTAAGGCTATGGAAAGGATCATCATGGAACTCATAAATGGCGACATTGGTGATCTGCAGACCCTTGATCCCACACAGTTCGGTTTTGTAAAAGGCAGATCCTGCCTCTTAAACCTGGTTGACTTCTTTGAGACAGTCACTAGTGCCATCGATGAGGGCAAGGCTGTCCACACTGCCTATTTGGACTTGGCTAAGGCCTTTGACACAATACCACACTCTGGCATCATCGACAAGCTCAGCAGCCTAAATGTAAATCCATATGTCACAAGATGGGTAGCAAATTGGCTAAAAACAGAACCCATAAGGTTAAAATTGCTGGAGCCATGTCAGACTCAAAACCCGTCACAAGTGGTGTCCCACAGGGCTCAGTCTTGGGTCCACTCCTATTCGCATTTATTTTTCAGATGTGAAAGCAAACATGGAAGGATTATGGCTGACAAAGTTTGCAGATGACTGCAAACTAGGCCATAGTGGATTCACCTGCTGACACACACATCCTACAGAAAGGTCTCACTGAAACGGACAACTGGTGCGGAATCATGGCCTCAAACTTAACGCCAAAAATGTATAGTCATCCCTTTGGGAAAAACAAAGTACCCACAAACTATCACGTAGACAATAACCCACTGAATACAGAAGATGTAATCAGAGACCTGGGGACTCAAGTCGATAGTGACCTCTCCTTTGACAACCATGTTGCCAAAGTGGTCAGAAAGACTTTCTACCTAGCCCATCTCATCATGAAGGGATTCTCATCCAGATCAAAGGAGGTCATTGTACCTCTGTATTCCTCCCTCATCAGGCCCATGATTGAATATAATGCTCCATTTGGGATGTATCTCACCCGGCACATGCAGCAACTGGAAAGACCCCAGAAGTACCTCACCAAGAGGATCATAGGTCTAAAACATGTGCCTTATCCAGTTAGATTAAAGAAACTCCAGCTCTATTCAGTAGCATACCGCCTGCTCAGAGGTGATTTGTGCCTAACATACAGGGCCATGTCCAACCAGGAATTGATGGACATGCTCCATCTCAAAAAAATCCAAATCCACCAGAACCACACGAGCTAAAGATTTCAACCTCTGCACAAATATGAATAGGACATGCTGGAGGGATAGATTCATAACACAGAGGTTACCCATACTCTGGAACAAAATCCCAGTTCACGTGAGACAGAGCCCTTCATTGGCACTGTTCAAGAAAAATCTCGATGCATGGATGGGAGATAGTTTACCCGGAGTGACCTCAGTGTCACTACTAGACAGAGGTATAGTTTACTAAATAATGGGGTTCCACATGTGTCACTACTAGAGAGGCGCAACTACATAGTATGGGGTGGCGTAAAGCCACATCACTGTTGGCTAGGCTTGTAAATGCCCCCGGGCAGATAGCCTAGTACACTACTATGAAACTATGAAACTATAAGCTTGCAATGATTAACACCATTATTGCACTATGCAATTGTTATGACTGGCAATTATCTACAACATAAAAGTAGTAATAAATAAGCATTCAGGGAAACACTAATAAGAAAATTATAGAGTAAAACTGTAACCTGCTTTGTAAACAAACACTGCTGCCACTTTACCCTCACCATTGCGAAAAATGATGATGCTTTTGTCTCTGAGGCTACAAATTATTGTCTATGACAAAATGAAATAATCTGATGTGTAGTACCTCATCAAATAACATAGTTCACACTGAGGAAACGTTGTGCAATATAAAAACAATATGATATGTTTTCATTCATTTGCAAGGTATGAACTCATGTTAAGTACTGAAGTAACACTTACTAATTGTACCAATTCAGGGTATTCAGTATGTGCATACATAGGTACACCACCTCCACAGAATGTACTGTGCAAAACAGTTACTAATGTGATTATTCCTTATATGATGCCTTACAACGTCACTGAACAGGAGCTAGTGACCACTCAGGCATGCCTTTTACAACCAATAATATTAGTTGCTGCTCTGAAATAATAAAAAAAATATATATTTAAAGATGAGAAAGAATGTCTGATGAACAGTGACAGTAGATCATGTATCATACAGCATAGTCCACAGATATCACTGCATGCATCAGTTATACTCTACATGTTTTTTACAAGAAATGAAACACTAACCTGAATGTTATGTTCCATAGTCCTGGACTAGACACCTTTTATTTACTCATCTTGATTTTTCACTGGTGTCATGAGCCATAGCCACAATGGATATCCAGCACCAGCTGAAAGAAAAAGGAAAGAAAGACAAAAAGGGGCAGAAACAAAGCAAAGAAAAATAGTTTAGTATTCTACAATACATTTTACTATGAATAACATGTTAAATGAACAAGAAAAAATATTTTTCCACTTATCAAGAGATGACCACTGTGAATCCTACCATGCAGGAAGAGATGGTAGAGTGAGCTAGAGTGCCAGATATTGGAATCATGGGCATTGCCAAGATACTCTGCAGAGATGTTGGTGCTGCACCCCTGTGCATCCCACACTACCTGGCAATTAATGGGATGGTAGCCCTTCCTATTGCATCCCACACTACCTGGCAATTAATGGGATGGTAGCCCTTCCTATTGCAGTTCCTCTGCCCCTGAAGACTAGATAGTTTCTAATTGCAACATGGATGCAATCTATTGCACTGAATACCTCAGAGAAATGTGCCACCATATAAGAAGCATGCAAACTGTGGGCTCGGTTCTTAGGGCAAACCGATAAATAGACATACTGATCCACATGAGTACATCCAGAAACTGCCACAGTATCCCCAAGGCATAAGCCTGACAGATACCCAACATTTCCACAGTTCATCTCTGGAAGGCCCCCATGGCAAGTATAGTTAGGGCTATATATACCTTTGTATCTAGAGGGATAAGATGACCAAACTCCCAGTGCCCTTCTGTCAGTCATACATGCTCATTAAAACCCTTACAATATCCATGTCCATTCTGAACCTGTTGAGTATCTCCTGATTATCAACATTATAGATAGTTATTTTCTGCCTGTATCTCCACCTTCTTGGCTGGTAAGTGCCACTTGGTATAAGTCGTTTTGGCCCAGCGAAGACAAGCAGCTCACACCAAGAAATGACAAGGCTAGAAGCAAGTAACAGCATCATCATGGATTGCAAAGTAGATAGAATGGGTGCAATTCTACCTTTTATAATGAATCTGTGGATTGTATGGAAAAGTGAGAAACTGACTATGAATCACAAGTACAGGAGAAGGCTTCAATAGCATTCACAGTTTTACATAATTTTTCTTTTGCATCTCATGACTATTGATTGTTATTTTAAGTGGCCTCCATGAATCTGCTTTGCTGCACTCATTCACAGACAACGCCGATAACCTTTACGTATTCCTCATAACAACTATGAATAGCACCCCATATCTCATTTAGCAATGTTCCTTTAGTTAGTACAATTAATGACACAACTTGTCACCATTCACTACATGCCTTTGTGGCAAAGTCTGTCCATTTCAAAGACAGCAGCTAAGCTGCTTGAAGAGCTGCAAAAGAAAGTTACTCACAGTAACTTTTAGCTACAAGCATGTTTTCTCAAGTTGTTTGCTCCTTTGATAGATAATCCTTTAACCTACATTATAAATTCTTGACTTACCTCTGGCTGCATTCCCCACACATTTAAACATGCCTTAGTTATTCCTGTTGCTAAGATGCAAAACTTCTACTGCTGTTGTAGGCTATTTGGTAATTTTAATTTTAGAACCTCTTACAGAGATAAAGCAATTTATTGACAAGTGCTAGTACACTGCACTAAGACAAGTGTACTTGTTCACTTATTCACAACATAGCTTTAGATCTGGCTATATCACACATCACCAGGTGTAGCTGGACAGTTACATTTTTGAATAATGTGCTCAAAGGTCTTCTCATGGATGCACTCTGCTAACACACACAGGATGTTTGTATCAATGAATCATAAACTACTGTTATGAAGAAATACAGTTTTGGAGAGGGCCACTGCCAGTGGTTTGATAGCTACTGGATAGATTCCACTATTCATATTAATACTGGCAATAACATATCCAATCAATGTACATTCACAGTTGGAGTATCACAAAGCTGGGTTTTAGGCCCTTTCCTCTATTCAATATTTAACAGTATCATTCTTCTTATATTAACTCATTCACTCCAGTGGAGCTCAGGAAGTTTGCACTGTATCTTCCAATGGGCCTTTTGACAGAATCAAATTATGTCCTCACATTTCAAACAAATGTTCATATCTCTAGAACCATAGCTGTTATGAAAGAAATGTAAATGGCAAACTGTTCAGCATAAACTATCTTTACAATGGTAGTATTCTTTGGGTTCTAGGTCTTAAACCAAATTTTATAAGTCACAGTAAACACAGTAACTACACCATTCATAATATTTTGTAAACAACTTACAATATCCTAGCAACTTCTCAAGTTATACACATACTGGCATCAGCATTTTATTCAACTAGCTAAGAGCTTTCTTATGAGGCTAAGGAGTTCTGTCTGTGTTACTTGGTTGTTGAGATATTTAGAAAAATGTGAAAATTATATCTATAAAAATTAATATAATAAAAACAACAGTTAATATCTATTCACTTGCACTAGACAGAGGTCAAATATCTCAATTATTAATGCAGTGGAGATTGTCATTATGTAAGCTTTAAGATGATTTTTTTTAAAACCTTGTACATAGCATGGTTTTGGAATTATTGATGCAAATATGAACAAGCAATATTTGACACTTAGAAGCGTCAGTAGGAGTTAACTGCAGATGCACCTGGAGGCATCAGTCATTTGTAATGAGTTAACAAAACTAGACATTACACTGTTGATCTAAGTTTTCTTAGAGAAGAGAAAACACCTTCTAAGCCTAAGGCTTTAACTTTGCATAATACCAGCTTTCTACTAATGCACTATTCTTACTCCATCCAACACTGCAGCTTGGATTTTGGCAACTGACAAAATCTACTTTATGCTCAGACACTCATTATAAAGGATGCAACAGGGCTATCCATAATCTAAAAGTGTTGCAAACCTATCTTTTAAATTATATTCACAAATAGTTGATGTGAGTATTCTGATTAGTTGACATTTGCTATAAAATAGAGTCATTTAACTGTGAGGACTGGAGAACAATTTGATTATTTTTTTTTCAAACCTAGGCTGGGCTATACTTTTCATGTTACTGCAGTTACACTCTCGCAAGTAATATGTTTTTGTTTTAGTCAGTGTTAAATAAGATTTTGTACTTTTGTCCCAAAGATTATCCATCCTTATTCATCAATACCTCCAGAGATCTGTGGGACAGGGTCCTCATGCTTAAACAATCTGCTTTTACTTTAGCTCTTGCAGAAAAATTGAGCCTGTAAGTTTGAATAGCATGCCTAGTCATACAAGAAACAAACAAAACATGTTTACATTCAAAAATAAACATTTACAGAATATGTTTGTATTCAAAAAGAAAAATGTAAACACCCATCTGAAGGAGGAGTATAACTGTCAATGTTTTAGAGGTCACAGCTAATCTATATTTCAGTATTACTTTTCCTGAAAGCTAGTGACCTGAGAATTTTTGATTACACTTGATTGTGCATTACTTCATCTTATCTTGAAATGCTGACATATGGGTTTTATCTGCCTTATCATGTGTTATTTATCTATTTATTGTATGAATAATGTAACTGTTCCTCTTCTGTTCAGTTCTGTATATGCCTTTAGCCCAGGCCATAATGGTATAAAGTCTAAGGACCATATTTATTCACTTGATTAGCAAAAACAAACAAGCAACATAGCACTTAACTGCCCGTATTTTCACAGAATGTCCAGATTTCATAGTTTTGATTTGCTCGTTATAAAATTTGTAACTTTTTGGCAAATCACTTTGGACTGAAGTCACTAAATAATAACATGCATTTCAGTTTCAGACTTCATATCTTTCAGAAAATGCATGTTAACACAAATCATGTTATTTCTAGCAACCTTCTAAGCTTATATGAGCAATATTAAAAATCTGTCCCTATTTTTGGGCCTTTGCCCCCCCCCCATTATTTTAGGCTCTATCTAGATTTCTTGTGCTAAGAGGTTGAGACTATGTCAAACAAACAAACAGATAAGGTGCAACTGGTCAAATTGCAAGTTTGAAAAGGCAATTTCAGATTTTTAACACTGCTACACTAATATGTGCATTACCTGTTTTTACATAGGTTTGGACGTGATGAAGGATAGACAGACAATAGCATAGTCATGTTAGTTTTGCTGCAATATTTCTGATTTATATTGTCTTTTAATCTATTTCCCAGTGTGCACTGGAGTGGTTACTGAACACTGGGAATCTAGCCTTTTCCCTAATGTGCGGCAACCTAGGAGTTAATTAAATATTTTGAGTGGGCACATGGAGCACACTGTTTTGCATACAGTGTACAGGGTCTGCCTTCCCTGGAAGTAATTTTTCTGTAATTTATTTGCAATAGAACTGAGCCTTTGAGAAATGTAATGTAATGTATCCTGTATGTTCAATTATTAACTTTTTGAAGGACTTTGTTCTAGGTTACATTGACTTGTTGATTCTGTTGGCAAATACTTTGTTTTCCGCACGTTGACATGCACCTAAGTCAGTTCAATTGGCATACATGGATAAAACTGTGACTATAATCCAGGAGACCCAAGTTCAGATAATGTCTTGGGTGTCTGATGAGCTGTTTTTATGGTAAAGAAGGCATGACACACCTTTGCTGTCTCACCCCTATGGTGAGGAGATGGGGAACATGTCCCACTGCTCATTCCCACTGTATTGTTCCTGATGGAAAACAGAGATCCAGGAGGGGAGTCTTGAGCATACCTGTCATCCTCTTACAGCAAAAGATCTGGACAAAGCCATAAATAAAAGTGGGGCAAAGGCCCAAAAATAGGGACAATTTTTAAATATTGCTCTTACAAACTTAGAAAGTTGATAGAATAACAGATTTTGCATTAGCATGAATTTTCTGAAGGGTATGAAGTCTGAAATTTAAATGTATGTCATTATTTTCTAACTTTAATCTTTAATAATTTGCCACTAATTTGCCAGAAAAACACAATTTTAAGAAAAACAGATTGAAAATATGAGGCGAAAATCTGGACATTCTGTGAAAATCTGTACAGTTGAGAGGTATGGCCTTGAGAGGTTATGCTACTTGTAGAAGTCAGTGACATGCCCTCACTAAGGCCCATTACTAGCTGAAACTTGGGACAGTTACTGACAGGCACAAAAGGGTTAGGGCATTAACGTGACAAAACTCTTTGGGCTTGGAATGGGGGTGGTGATGGCTCCAATCTTTGTTCCTGCTGAGCTCTTGCTGTATGGGACAGCATAGAAAGATGAACTTGGTGGTCAATGAGGTTGTCACTGAGGTAGGGTGAAAAAATACCTCCCCCAAATTAACTGCACCTCACCCTGTAGTGATTCTGTCTGTTTTTTGCTAGACAGTGTCCCAGTATGCTGCTGGACAAGAGCACCTTGATGCGTTTAGGGTAGGTAGGGAATATACTAGACCCCACTACTAACAGAGCAAAGGAAGTCAGTAATATTCTGGACTCCATTTGTGACATGTGCTATGTGGATGTCAGAACAACTAGATTCCAGGGATGGACTATTCCATTTGCCACCAGGATCAGGCTGTATTGCACATTTTATCAAAAGAAACATTTCAGCACCCTGCAGGTGATACTGTAGGCCTATCCTTGTCACCTACATTTATGATAGTGGATGTAGAATTATGCTATGATATGTAGAGTATTCCTGAATACCTTCCAGGAGCAATAGATAGCCATTAAAGCATCCTTCAGAGTGGCAAGTCTGCTGATGGCAGTTGGTACAATAGGCTGTATGTATATATGATTTTCCAGTAAGCAAGGAAGGGAGCATATATGAATAAGAAGAGGTTCTACTGCATCAACTGCCAGATGTAATGCAATACAGTGGTGTTAAATGCAGTGTTTCTTACAAGCACTTTCAGAGTTTCAAGATGGTGATATAGGACAGATGCCCAACTTGTTCTGAGCTTTTACCCAGGGACTGTGCATCAAAGCAATAGTTTCTTGGTAAGCATGTATGCCATACAGGACACCAGTAACAATTGCCAGGAATAGACAAAAAGGCAATGTAGAACACTCAGAACATGGAAACATTCCTGCCACAGGGTTAGACAAGGGTCAGGCCAAAGGTACCCACTCAACTTGTAATAGAAGGAAGTAGTCCCCCCATAAAATGATAACCCATGGAAAAGGCACAGAGACAATAAAGTGAACTGTTGAGGATAAGGAAGAGATTAAGTATTGTTACTGTTAGACACAAAACTGAGAATTTCCAGATAGTGGCTATGTAGCTACAGATAATAATTTAAGATCATTAATGTACCAGATCAGAACAAAACATTACCCAGATAAAGACAGACTGGGACACCGGAAAAAGGAAGCAACAGAGGAAAAAAAGGGAGATAAGGAACAAAAAAATGAAATCATATTGAAAGGTATAAAAATGAAACATGGACATGGGAAAGGCAAAGAGATCTGATATGGTACAATATTTATGCAGAGAAGAAAGACAAACTAAACAATTTGAAATTGCAGTTCCAAAAAAATTTAAAGAGAAATATGAAGACATCTGGATATGAAAAATTGCACAATATAAAAATAAGTAAACAAAGGTAAAATGCAATTAAAAAAAGAAGTTTAGTGAGATGCATATTAAACAAATATAATTTGAAGTGCTAGACCATCTACAAAGTGAATAACTTAGTGTGGAAACTCAGACAGGCAATATTGCAACATTATGAAACAAAGAGTATCCAGATGGAGTAGCAGAAGATGGAGCAGAATGCATCTGAAGTAGATACAGCAGAGGGAGATGTTCTTCAACATTCTGTAGGAGAATCACATGACACTCCGGTTAGAATTGCATAGCAAGGGAAAGAGCAGAAGAGAGCAAAGATGTTGCTCTTAATCAAGAAGAAAATGATCTAACAGAAGATCTGCTTGATTTAATACAGATGGGCAGACGTATTCAGAAAAATACAAGTAATATATTCCAGAAAGTAAATAAAACCCAAAATGTTAGTGGACTGGTAAAACAAATGAGGGCAATTATTGGGACTATTAAGAGAAGCTTGTGTGATATAATAGAAATAAATAGGATTTACTACAGTGCTAAGCTAATAACATATAAGGTGGTACCAGAAAAATCTACACTAACAAGGGAAGGGATCAATTAAAATGACATCATTGAAGCAATGAATAGAAAAAATATATATATAAGGTAACCAAGACAAGAAGTATCACTGTTAGAATAATGTAGAAAAGGGAACAGATCATTAGAAAGACAGATGTGGTAAAAGCAACACACAATATTAAAACAGACCAAGATTTGTCATACACTGTTTCCAATAATAAACTAAAAACAATCAGCCCAAGCAGAAAAAAGTGATAATGTATACAGATGAATATAAAGAAAAATGACAAAACAAGCTATTCATTTAAAAGGTTTTAAAGGAACCTGGGAAACAAAGACAAACCAATAGAAACATAAAAATAGATACATTTAGTGAAGCATTTATAAATAGCTGGTTGAATTTAACAAAGTTGCTGAATGGATAAAACGAGTTAAAAGAAACAGTAGGAAGCTCTAATATAGAAAATATGAAACAGGATCAAGTAACAACCAGAGAAAATGAGACAGAATTAGGAAAACCTCTTAATGGAAAACTCCTGGACCAGATACAACACCTAGCTTCTGGCTAAAGGTATTAACATCTTTACACAAACATTTAGCTCTGAGCAAAAATTAATTATATGCATGTTCTAAACAGTCATTGACTTGGGTAATTACAGGAGAAGATATTCCTCCTTAAGAGTGAACTTTCAAACTATCTTAAGAACTAAAAACCAATAACTTGCCTTAATACAATATATAAATTATAGAAAGATACCACTTGGCACTTAAAAACAGCTTTATTCAAAAAAAGGGACAATGTGTAAAAACTCCAAACTAGCACCGTGGCGTACGCCTTCAAGGTTCAAAACATTAGCAGCAGTCAAAAAAGCCCTTAAATATAATCCAGTAATTAGATCATTAACTTAATCACATAATTAACTAGTATATAATACTAAACTTACAGAATTTTAAAGATGCAAACACTGCTATTTAAATAAAAAAAGAAAAAAGTCTTAGATGGCATCTTTTCTTAGATTCAGAAGTCTTGAGTTACCCTGGACTCCTGCCTGTTGAAACAACCTAAAGCAAACACCTAATTTTCGAGTGCTGTACTGGACCCCAGAACTTGAAGCTGTAATTAACAGTCAAAAGAAACCAAAGTGTATGTATCTATTTGTATAGTCATCTGCACACCCAATAACAATATTGTAATCCTACGTGTGCATGCTACCAGCCTACTGCAGAGCCCACTCATCCTGTTCTCTCCAGTCCATCATTCCCCCTTAGATGCCCATACCCCTCCACTGCAGTAAACTAATCTGTCCACTAGATGGCAACATTTATCTACTTTAAATACTGCATTGGAAACTAAAACGCCACTAAATATTGTATGTCCTATACTACTCTATTGCCCTTCCCCAACTCTGTACTAAGACATTGCTGAGTACAAGTAAGTTACCTGATATTCTCTGTTCTACTCTGCTCTTTTGCCCTATATTCTCCCTCCCTCCTTCCCCTCAGTCTCTCCTTGCAAAGCTGTACCTCATCCTGAGCCTTCTCTGACCTGTGCTGCTACTGTCCTCACTGATTGTTCCTCGCTGACTTACTCTTTCATCTCCTTGGCTCAACCCGCTCCATTCGCCCTGTGGGCTCACTCTGCTCCCCTACCCTACCCCCATTCCCACCCACCCACCCCTGACATCATTTCCTTAATTCTAAACCCTTTCTCACCACAACCCCCAAGCCCCACCCAACTAACCCTGCCCCTCCCATCCCCCTCACCACCATCCTCCTCCAACTCCACCCTCCTACTGCTACTTTACTCTCTACTCAGTATACCTCATCCCCTACCCCTCTCTTCCTCACCCTATCTGCCTCTAACATCTACCTCAAACAACTACTCCTTCTTTTACATCCCTTTTCTCATACTAGTACCCCTCACCTAATCTACAACCCACTATACTATACCACTCCCTTCTTCTGACACTACTAGCTACCTCCACTCTTACAATTTTATACAACCTCACCTCCTACACCTTTCCCCTTGAACCCTTCTCTCACCCACCCACTTCTACTTGTCCACCCACCTTCACGCAACTAACTCACTCATTCCTAAACTCAGTCTCCTTGTTCCCAAACCTCACACAATTCCTTCTCTCCTCTCTCTCTTGCTGTCAGGTGACATACATCCCAACCTTGGCCCAGCTCAACCTGCTTCCTTAGTTTCTACCCTCAAACATGCCACCACCCCTAACCATAATATCCCACCAAAACACATATCCTTTTACTCTATCAACCTGAAAAGCATAGTAAATAAGATTACTGATTTCCATTCTTGGATCTCACACCACTCTCCAGACATAATCCTAAGTGAGACTTGGTTAAAACCTCACATCCCTGATATGGACATACTCCCTCCTGATTATAACATCCTATGACTAGACAGAACAAAAAGAAAAGGAGAGGATGTTGCAATCCTGTACAGAGATAACCTCACACTTATTCCCGTACCTTCCCCCTCCCCCCCAATTCCCCTGCAGAACTCCTTCTGGCCAACTACAGAATAAACCCCCACAACTCTCTATACATAGCTGCTCTCTACATCCCACCCGGTGACAACCTCACTGTACTTGAAAATTTACTTTCCACTCTCACCTTAGACCTCCACAATGAGACTATCATAATGGGAGATGTCAATATCAACTGGTCCACACTCACAACCATATTCCCACTACCTCCATAAACCTACATGGTTTCTCCCAATTAGTCACAACTCCAGCCTACACCACCAAATCTGCCACCCAATCCTCCATACTTGATTGGATTCTTGTATCCCATCCTCACAGATATCACTTCCCCGAAACCCTTCCTGATACCCTTAGCGACCACTCTCCTACCTAAGTCCTCCGCTTTACCCAACACACACTCAAACCCCTATTTTTAAAACCTGCCGTACGGTAAAAAATATTGACCCAAACTAACTCAGCTATCAGCTCTCCCTTATCGACTGGACCTTTCTCAAACATTTACCTCTTGAAGAAGCAGTCATGGGATTTAACAACACATTCCTCAGCATTTTAAACTCCCTGGCACCCTTACGCAAGATTAGGATTAAATCCACTGTGTCTCCCTGGCTTATTCCCTCCACTCTTTCACTAATGGCACAGAGAGACACTCAATGGAAACTCTGGATCAAAACCAAACTGCCCATTCACCTACAACAATACAGACAATATCATAACCAAGCAAAGAAATGAAAGAAACAAAGACAACAACAAATTACTATACTAACCCCCCAAAAGCACACCTTTACAACCCCCAAAAATTCTGGCATATTATAAACAATATCCTACATCCAGGAAATCCATCCAACCCCCACCTAAACCCCACACTTACACCTCTCCAAACTGCTACTAACTTCAACTCTTACTTCATTGAGTCCATTAGCAAGCTTATGAACCACTCCAACAACAACACCACCCCACCTGCCTCCCCCTAATCACCCTAACCTCTCAGCTACTTTCAACCTACAAACAGTATCTACCTCTTACATAAAATCCCTGCTCCTTAAGCTCAAAGCTTGCTCTCCCTCCATAGATGGTCTCCCTCCACTCTTTCTTCAACTAGCTGATAACTCCATAGCCCTACCCATCTCTATCCTCATAAACAGATCTATTACTGAAGCTACAGTCCCAGTCATCTGGAAGATGTTTTACACTATACATATCCAAAAGGGAGGTAACTCCACTGAACTAACTAACTAACTACAGGCCTATAGCAATACTATCTCCCCTATCCAAGATCCTGGAAAAATGTGTACACAAACAAATTCTCCAGCACCTCACCCAAGACAACTTAATTACCCCCACCCAACATGGTTTCCGCCCTGGCCATAGCACTTCTACAGCTCTCATCTCTTTCATAAATATTATTGCTCAAGCTAGGGAACAAAATAAACTTGCATCTTGTCTCTTTCTTGACCTATCAAAAGCATTTGATACTGTCCACCATCCATCACTCTTAGAGAAACTCTCCCATCTAAACCTATTCCCTGCCACTATCTCCTGGTTCTCTAGTTATCTTAGCAACCGCTTCCAGTCTGCCAAATGGGATTCAGCTATCTCCCCAGAACTTCCAGTGCTGATGGGAGTTCCCCAAGGATCAATCCTAGGACCACTGCTTTTCAACATTTTCACCAATCAGTTATCTAGCTCTACTCCACACACATCCCTAAGGCAATATGCTGATGACTCCACAGTCATCACTATTGCAGACACACTTCCCATACTCCAGTCTAAAACTCAGGAATCCTTCTTGTCTGTTGAGACCTGGCTCAACCAAAACCATCTAATCCTAAACCCAAAAAAGACCAAACTCCTTCTCTTTCTTCCAAAAACAATGACCCACCTGAAACCTAACTTCTCCATTTCCTCCCACAACAACACACCCATTATGGTGGATAATCACACTAAACTACTTGGGGTCATCATTGACGACCAGCTAAAATTTGACCAGCATGTACTTCACAACATCAGGAAAACCCACCAAAAACCTGGCCTTCTTTACAGAAACAAAACCTTTCTCTCCCCTCAAGCAAAAATTGCTACCTTCTTCCAACCCTTCTCTATGGCTCTGAGATTCTCACCAACCTGCAGACCTCTCTTACGACCAAACTTAAATCCACCTTTAACAAAGTAGCAAAAATTGCCGCTGAACTTCCTTGTTCCTTTCACCACTGTTTTGCTCTACAAAAACTGAAATGGTTAGAGCTCCCTCACAACCTTACTCTCCCCCAGCTCCAAATAATCCATTCCATTCTATACCAGCCCACTTTCTGCCCTGCAATATTATCATCTCATCCTACACCCCAGCTAGGACACTCCAGAGCTCTGACCAGCATCTTCTGACCATAACCAAACCTAAACTCAACATAGGAAAAAACCTGTATAGTTATTATCCCACCAAACAATGGAATAAACTCCCATTGAACATACGTAACACTACATCCAAACTTCTATTCAAAAAGACTGTGAGAAATCATCTTAGCTTAAATAAACTGCCTCTGTTCTCAGCCCCCCCCGACTAACCCACCTCTCCAGCCCAATCTCTCACTTCTTTTTCTCCTACTAGTACCAAATACTACCTCCTTCCAAACTCACCCTCCTTTCTTCCCCACTAAACCCTTTCCCCTACTCCTTCCCCCTAACTTTCCTTTACTATATCAATCTCCTCACCAGTAGAATGGTCAACGACTATCATTGCACTCTTGGCTCTCCTTCACTGCTACCCATCACTTTTTACTAGCTTCCTCTCTTTTTACTTTAAATTCAATCTCTCCTGGACTACCTGCCTTATATACATAGCTAGCCAACAATGTTATCATCTGTAATCAGTATTATCATTGCATACTTGTTTTGCATTGTTAGTTTTTTTTTTTTTGTGTGTATTAGCAAATGGTTTTATTCTTGTAACTTGTATATATTTTGTAACTCTGGAGCTTTTCTCCCCAGGTCTCCGGTCAACAAATGTCAAATAAATAAAATAAATAAATTTGAGACAGGAGTGGGAATGGAACTCAAACCAGAAGTAGATGAGAATCAGATATCAACAGAAAGTGCAAAAAATGAAAGAAAGGATGTAAAGAAAAGGATGAGAAGAAAAGGAAAGAAAACTGGAAATCCCACAAATATAGTGGCAAGCATAGTGAACTCCTAGAACAACCACAGGTTGAATGGTTAAAGAGATGTGAATTTAAACCAAAAGATTAAAGGTTAATAGAGGTGGTCCAAAATAGTAGGCTACACACACATTGGTTTGCAAAGACTGTGGAAAAGTGGGAGAAACAGACAAGTGCAGGTTCTGTAAAACAGAACTGGAAACAGTTGCACATCTCATTGCTGGCTACAATACACTTGGCTGAGGGTCCATATATTGAAATGCACACTAATGCGGCAAAACTGTTGTACTGACAGCTGTGCAAACAGTACAATATACATGCAGCTAAGAAGCTTTGGAAATATGAACCACAAAACATTACTGGCAATGAAGTTCAGACAGAGATCACCAATTCCAACAGTTAAGAAAATAGATGGAAGAAAAGCAGATATAGTAGCTCAAGAGAAAAAGACAAAGGTAGCATTAATCACTGAAATAGCTGCACCCAGTAATTACAGTGTCTTACGCAATGAGAGAGACAAAGTCATAAAATACAAAGATTTGCAAGCAGAAACTAGAGTAATGAGGAATAAAAAAACTCTGACAGTTCCAATAGTAGTAGGAGTAACATGACTAATAAAAAGAATTTTCAAATGTACTTAAATATGCTATAAATGCGTGTAAAGCTGTCTCCTCTTACATAGCAAAAATCACTGTATAATGTTTGCAGTCATATATCTCAACCTTTTAGTGCAAGAAATATGAACAAATATGAACAAAGCCATAAATAACAGGGGGTCAAAGGCCAAACAGTAGGAACAATGTTTAAATATTGGTCTTATAAACTTATGAAGTTGCTATAATAATAAGTTTTGCATTAGCACAATTTTTCTCAAAGGTATGAAGTCTAAAAATTGAATGTCAGATAATATTTTCTGACTTCAATCCTCAATGATTTGTCATAAAATCAAACATTTTATGATCAACAAACCAAAAATAAGAGACAAAAAATTGAACATCCTGTAAATATCTAGATAGTTGAGGGTTTAATGTTGCAGCAATAGCAGACATCTTTGTACAAGTGTACTAGGAAAAAATGGGCAAACATGCTAATGTTGGAATGTTTTCTATCTTCATTTAGATTGGGGTTGGGATTGGGCAGTGCTCATAGTAGCATATGCTGTTTCTGCCAAGGATTTGGGTCAGCATTACAATCCAGCTTCATACAAGCCCATTTCAATACTTAATCATGATTATAAAGTGTTTATGTTTATAATAGCTAAAAGAATGCCAAAAGTGATGCCAAAATTAATAAATATGGATCACTGTGATTTTGTGGAGGGTAGGCAAACATTTGACAACATAAACAGAACAGTGATGACCCAGAGTAAAGCAGAATGTAAGAAAATACCACCATTGTTGGTGGATTTTAATGCAGAGAAAGAATTTGACAGGGTAAGTTGGGACTTTATGAACAGAGCAATGGAAGCATTTGCACTCCCTGAAAAAACTATAACGTTGATAGAATGATATATGAGGGGTTAGAGATGAAAATTAAAGTGGGTGGAGTCCTGTCTGATAATCTCTGTTTGAGCAGAGCAGAACCATTAGCAAAGAAAATAAGAGACTCAGAAATTAAAGGATATAATTGGTATGGTAGTCAAGAAAAGTTGTCTGTATTTGCAGATGACATTATTTTATACTTGACAAAACCAGAAAGGGACATTACAGTGCTGTGGAACATATTGAGACAGGTTCAAACCTTTTTGAGATACAAAATTAATGATGCTAAAATAAAAAGCAATAGCTGTAAATTATGTACCTATATAGAGATTGGTTCAGCAATATCCATATTTATGGGGACATGATAAAATAAAGTATTTAGGAGTATGGATTAAAATGATACTGGTGTGGCAGCTAAGGATATGTGGGAAGAGACTAAACAAAATATAATACAAAAATTGAGAAAATGGAAGCTCTGTTATACGGATATTGATAGTAAGATACAAGCGGTAAAATGTTTTTAGTCCCTTTAGTCTTATACACAGGTCAGGCATATTTTTATCAACCAGAAGAGAAGTTGTGGATAGCAATTAATAAAGAGCTGAAGAATTTTATCTGGGAGGGGAAGATGACAAGAGTCAAGTGGGATAAGCTTATTCTTCCAATCGAACAGGGTGGATTGAGAAAACTTGAGTTGAAGAGGTATTTCAGAGCAACAGAGCTAAGGCTCATATACATAGCATAAGCAGAAAACTATAATTCAAAGTGGAAAGAAATGATGATTAAACAGGGGGAAGCTCAATTAACAGGGATAGATTGGGATTTTGGATGCAGATCTCTGAGGAGAACAACAAAAATCATACAGATAATTATATCCATAAAGTAGAGGAAGGTCTTCTAAGAACTAAACCAACATGGGAATGGAAAAAGGAGATTCTGCCAATAGAGATGACTGAAATTAGGGATACAAACAATAGACAAGAGGTGACGGGAATATATTGGAGAAAACTGGCAAAGGAACCAAAGTATTGGGAGCAAATAACTAGAGAGGGAAAGGTAATAGAATGGGAAGATGCCAAGAACTTATTTGGACTGCAAGCTAGAGATTGTCTTCCATATCAAAGACTGATATTAGAGTATAGGCAAAGAGAAAGAAATGGGGGGTGGGTCCTAAATGAAAGACTAGCACTGGTAGAGTTTTTATTAGAATCTAGAGCAGAAGTTGCTATTAAGAAAGTAATAATTAGTATAGCATATAAAATATTGCATGATAACTATAAGAATCAATCAGAGGAGGTTGGGAAGGATTGGGAAGAGAGATTAGATAAGCAATTCACAAAGAAACAATGGGGGATATATGAATGTCTCCCAAATATGCAACAAAATCTAGAAGATTTAGAATCTTTGTTTGGAAGTGTTTACATAGGTATTTTTATACCCTAAGCAGACTTCAAAGAAGAAAGTGATAACTAGGAACATATTTTCTAGGAGTGTAAGTTGGCAGACTTTAAAGATTCCCTGCAGACTGCTCTGTTAAAGATGTTGAGTGAGCAAATTGGAGTAACAAGGGAAATGATTTTTTGAGCTATGATACAAAATCGGAATTACCTAGACATAGTAAGGTCTTGCTGAGTCTAATTATGATGGCTGCCAAAAAAGCAGTTACTAGAAAATGGAAGTCAAAGTCTAAACCAACTTTACTAGAAGTAGCAAAGATAGTAACAGCGATAAAACAACTAGAACTGGGATCTTTAGAAAAAGGTAGAAGCACATTACATAGGAAAAAATGGAAAATGTGGGATTAGTACATGCAGAGGAGGAACGAGGTTTAAAAGAAGGCAGGATGTAAATGAGCTATATAGTGGCTGACTAAGAATGACGGGATATGTTAAAAGTGATGTATAATGTTTGCAGCAGCAGTTGTGTTGGCACTGTTTGGAATGTATAATGTTTGTAACTGAAATTGTATCTCTATGGTTTATTTTCATTTATAGAAATGTAACACTGCCTATGAAATACATGATAATTTAATAAAGATGTTTCTTGTTTAAAAAAATAGGATTTGGGTCAGCATTACAGCAAAGAACAGTTCTGTAGCCTGACAGTTGAGGGCGCAATAGAGCTATCAGGAGCAAAATGATACACAGCTTTTTGATTTCTATAACTGAAAGAAGAGGTTATAATTTTTCTTGTTATTTCAAGTGCTGTCACTGTAATGATTCTGAGTTTGGGCAGTATGCTTATAGAAGGGAATGATGTACTTTGGCTTCTGGTAGTAAAGAGACTGTTCTATGGCTTTCACAAGGCATACATTTGTGTGTGTGCGTGTGTGTGTGTGTGTGTGTGTGTGTGTGTGTGTGTGTGTGTGTGTGTGTGTGTGTGTGTGTGTGCGTGTGTGTGTGTGTGTGTGTGTGCGTGTGTGCGTGTGTGCGTGGGCAGTATGCTTATATAAGGGAATGATGTACTTTGGCTTGTGGTAGTAAAGAGACTCTTCTATGACTTTTACAAGGCATACATTTGTGTGTGTGTGTGTGTGTGTGTGTGTGTCTAAGTTTGAGTGTCTACACATTTTGGGCAAGGGATGGTTATGGAAATGCAGAATTGAAGCACACATGTTGTTTATAGTGAATTTAGTATTACAGTAGTGGTTAGTGCAGCAACTGCTAGAATTAGATTCATTTTATGGTGATGCTCAGTTTTAGATTCTACAGTCTTTAGCACTGACAAATTTTATAATCTGAATCCTCGGATGAGTTCTCTATTTTTTGAAGTTGTTGTCTGCTATAATTCTGTATAAGTTTGGAATGTTGCAATGTCTCTTCATTGACTTTGTTGAGTTTCATATCACAGTCTGGTGATTTCAGCAGTGTTTTTGCCATGCTGGGCTACTTCAAACTGTGTTGCTATGCAGGAGGCAACACCACATCTGAAACTATATCTGGATCAATCAGAAGTGCATGCTCTTCATACCAGTTCCATAAGAAATGTGCTTATATAACTAATCAGAGATACAGTGCATAAAATGGAAATGTTTGCACCGTCTATCATTAAACTAGTTTTGAAACTTGTTCATTCTATATTGGTATAGTGCACTGCTGTGCAAGTCAGTGCAATACATGTTCAGAATTTCAGAAGACCAGACAGGCTTTATTTGTTGTACAGGTAAGTCTGCAATGGCAATGGAGTTAGAAATGGGTTCTGGCATATAGTACTTTGCTGCTGAGTAAGAGTGCATTCCTTTCAGAGTTCTATTAAACATGAAACACAATACATAGTACATCACAAGTATTTGATATATATATATATATATATATATATATATATATATATATGTGTGTGTGTGTGTGTGTGTGTGTGTGTGTGTGTGTGTGTGTGTGTGTAGAAAGAGAGAAAGAGAGAGACTATAAAGAGGCACCTGTAAATATCTCTGTGGCCCTGCGGTAGATCTAGACAGAAAAGAACATACGTAAAGGAAAAATAAATAGAATTGCAATGGAAACCTGGTGCACACATGCATACACGCAGAGACACACCACACACACACACACACACACACACACACACACACACACACACACACACACACACACACACACACACACACACACACACACACACTTGTACACATAAACTGGCCTGGCCAGAGGCAGATTACAAACAATGTACTCCTCTTGATAAAAGGAGTTTCAGTTATGCTTTCTAAATACTTATTACATTTAGGATACCTACTAATATACTATAAAGCTACAGTGCCAGATATGGCCTCTTGTTATATTAGTGTTTAAATGTATAAAGGACTGTAGTATAACAATAGCAGTGGGAAGAAGAACTAAGCAACATGCTGGTTAGCCTTTGTGCTGTATTATTAAGGCACTCTACTGTCTGCAGAATATTGCAACCCTATTATAAAAAAAAACAAATGATGAAAAATAAATACAGCTGCATTGCTAATCAGTTTTATTCCATGTGATGACTTCTCTACTTAATTATCATTTTCACAGACTCTGGACTGGGAATCTACTGTATGTTCTGGTTTAATACAGCTTACTTAAGGAGCTTGCTTATTGACTGCAGCTTGCATCTATTTTTTTACAGGTACTGCTCAACAATTACTGTGGTGTAATAATATTGTGTTACTCAGTAATACCACTGCATTATTGATGTGCATTACTAAATATTACTGCAGCGTGAGACAAAACATGCCAGTAGATTTTAATGGAGTTACATCCTACAAACTGATCAACATGTTTGCATCTTGGTTGTAGGGTTGGTGGAATTATTTTTTCCATCCTGTAAATGTTTTTTTATTTGAGATCCAGGCTTTAAAAATTGCATTTGCAACAAGCTTTAAAAAATTGTTAAATTACATGTTCTTGCATCTGTAGTATATAAAGGGTGAACATTTTGTTTTGTCTGCTTTATGCAGGCTCTGTAACCAATACACTTTTTCCTGCCCAAATATATGCATAAACACAAGCCTCTTATGAATAAGCAATTACTAGTTTTGCATGATGTGAGGCTCCTTAATTTACAATTCACTTCTGTTTTGCTGGATGCATATAATCAGATCTATGAGGAAATCTTAAAGAGCATTATAAAGCTAACTAGGTAAGTATTTTTTATAATTTTTCAACAATTTTAATAAAACTGCTTTCTATATAAAATAACAGCATCAAAAAGAAGATGCAGTATATTTAAATCCCAATGGTTTGTGTATGGGTTTTTACACAGGGTTAGGTGGTTGTGGTTTTCTCTTCTAATTTGCATAAACATCAACTGCTTATGAATAATGCATGAGAGCTATTTTAAACTCAAGGATTTTTTTTTTTGCATAACATAACAGTACCATGGCTTGATTGGTTATATTCCTCTTTCAGCAGCAACTGAATTCTTAGAAGACAAAAGTACCCAAGGAAACCAAGAGGAACATTTTTATCCTGCAAGAAATGTTTGTGGGTCTTCAAAGACAGCACAGTGAAACCATGTCTGTTCATTTTTAGCTTTTTTTTTCTGGGGAGGGAAAGCGTATTAAATTTTCTCTGGTGATTATGACTGTTGTTTGTATTTTCATAGCTATTGTCTTTTCTGCAGACTACAGCTGCCATGCTTGTAACATGTGCAAAAAGATGAACAACATGTAAATAACTACCCATTAGTCTCATAGACATTAGGCTTGCAAAGTCTATATTGTTTTGCAGCTTCATCAATCCAACTGCAAGCCTAAATATTTTCAAAATCTACCTTTCCATATGACAGAATTACTGAAAGCTGCTGAATGTAGACACCTTTGATACATTTTGGTTGTTACGAAGGTTTAATTAATCAGTTTAAAACATCAGTATGAGAATAACAGTAATATGACAAAGTGAATCATCAGGAAGTCATCTTAGAATGCTTGTTTTAGATATTCTGTGCTCTCCATGGTGAACTGCTGGTGTAGAGCTAGTTAGCTTTGCAGTGTGTTACGTTTAAGATAAGGGCACTGCACATCTGAATGTACAGATGGAACCATATAATATCAGACTTACTGTAGATAAAATAATCCTTACAGGCCTTTTTTTTTCCATGAGCCAAATTAAGTGTACACAGTAGTTTTAGAAAATGGTATATTTAAATATATTCTTGATGATACAATGTTGTTTTGTGAGAGCATAACATTAAATGGTTTGTTAGAAGTCAGGATAATATCAGGAATGATTATGCCCTGCGCTGCTGGCAAAATGGCACTGTGTTTCACTATGTCTGCATTTTTATTGCTAATTTATCAAAGTCCAATGTGTGTAATTTTTATCTTGCCAAGTGGGGGTCATAGATAGAAAATGTGTATCCTTACAATAAATATAATTGCGTATTAACTCATAGATGAGGACTGTTGAGTAAAGTTTTCAAATGCAAGATGGAAGGTAACAAATTTGTGGTCATTAAATTTAATTGTATAATTAAGTTTACATTGTTTGAGTTTACAGAAAGAAGAGAGAGGAAGAAACAGAAGAGTGAGTGAGAGAGAGAGAGAGAGACAGAGAGGAAGAGAGACAGAAATTAAAAGCATGATTCATATTTGTACCATTTTTATTATTAGTCCACAGCAATGACAGTCTCAGTAGTGGTATTTCAGGGAACTGTGGATTTTACTATGTAAAAATATTTCCATGAGCATGCAGAATAATGCTTGATTATATGACTATATTTTTGTTTGTTTCCATTCACAGACCAAGAATGCATTAAAATGCTAACTAGAATGTTGGCACGTTAGCATCAGTTGAATAAATGAAAAAATGTTTGTCAGCTATTTTATCTTAAATCGAAACAGAATTTTTATAAAGAGGCACACAACTTTTATTTGTGTTTCACTGTTCTTACATCTTCTAAGGTTTCCATATGGGACAGCACTGACTATATTCTTATATGATGTTTACTTATAATATTTACTTACTCTATACAAGGCACAGTGATATAAAGAAGATGAAGGTATTGTATTTTGGATACAGATGAGCTTTTAAGTATTCATACCATTTAATAAATCTAGACTTGGGTCTGTGTACCATTTTAATACTAGGACTGTTGTGAGAACATCTTGGAGGAAATAAAATATTGCATTAATAAGGAAATTTTCATTTGGTTTGAATTGCTTCTATACTCACTTCACTTGTCTTTACAAGTAAAGGTTACGCAATAGGAAATAGTTGCAGGGACCATTTTGAAAGATTTTTTTATAAGTAAAATGTAATGCATTATAGTGCACATTATTTTTATTCATCCAAACTACTAGTTTGCGAGATAATTAAAACTGGTAGAGTAAATTAAGAGGTGACATGATAATATCATGGCATTGGTGCAAATCATTTTAGGGCATAGTTTACCCAGTTTAAGGAATTGAAAATTACTAAGTTAAACAAATCTGAAGTAGTAAACACATATACTGAAAAAGTTAGAATCTCATATACAACCCTGTTTTATTGCAGTGTAGAAATAAACTGGTAAAGGTGCATTTATTACCAAATCTTGCATAACCATGTAATAACTATATATTTTAGGTAATACAATTCAGTTTTCCTGGGCAGAGAATTTTTTTCAAACCAGTAAGCTGTCTGAAAAATGCAAAACTTGTTTTTTCCTAATTTCATTAATCCATACCTAGGTAAAGTAATATTTGATTTTAAATATTGCAGATTATCTCAGTATTGTAGGACTACATGGATGACTAGTGTTGAAAACAGAATACGGTGCCCTTCTGCCCTTGTTTTGTAATAGTTTGTGATGAAAAGGTTATTATATAATATAAGTATTCTAGAGGGATATTATGTTGTTAAGAATGGCACTGCATATGGTCACAGACAGATCTCATGGACACTGAGTTTTATGACAGTGAAGAGATGGTTTATAAAGAAGGATACTATGAAAACGTATGATGTTTATGTAAATAAAATGCAATGGACATGTACCCAGTTCTAACATGAACTACCTAATTTAATTCAGGGTTGTCCATTTTTACTGCAGTATTTTGTTTACATTGCTATTTGCCTGAAATCCATTCGTGTTATTTTGGATTTATTTTAAATGTATCTAACTTATTTCATATCATATTTTACCTCCATCATGTTTTATTTTTATGAATGAAATAATAATTTTAATGTTATATAGTCACATGGTTACCTGGTTTATTAAAAAGATTAGTTGCCAGAAGATGAGCCTCAATTAAAGTGGCCTGATCACTGCTGTAATAATTTCTGATTGCAACAGGCATATATTTTGCTATGTGCACTGTTTCATAAACATTAAAATGCATGTAGAATGCTAATGTTATGACATCCATTTTATATACATAGTAATTAAAAATATTAGTAGTCTGACCTGTCAGTGCAAACTCCTTGCCAATTTCCATGCATAAATGAATCATCCATTACACCTTTTACAATGAGCTCCACAAAATTACAGATCTTTGGTAACAGTCATGCTGTCTAAGATATATGAAACGCTTCTGGCTGATTGTTTCTTATATTTTTGTGCAAAGATAATTACAATTACTTTTGACCTGAATTATGATATTGCAAACAATGGTCCCACTATATTTAAATGTATGAGTTTGAGAACAGGGCATTTGAAAATAATGTGGATAAAAGGCACAGCAGTTAATGTGCAGTTTAATAAAAACACATATTATAATATTTAATATCATTGTTTAACACACACATACATACTGGAATCATTACAGCATCAGTGCCCAATAATTAAATCATTCTAATAATACTTATTACCATTTGTTTTTTTCCCCTGCAATATAAAATAATTTGCATGGTTTAACATGTTTAAGAAATGTATCTTAAATATGGATGAAGTACAGTTCAGAAAGTGTTCTCTTTGTAGCTTTGCTTGATCATTGTGTTTTGTGACTGTGGGATATTCTGCTAACAAGCTGTATGTGACAAATACTTTTAACTGTGCAGCTATGTTGTATATGTATCCACTACTTTCAAATGCTTGCCAGAAACTGAATGTTAAATTACAGATGCATTATTTCCATACCCTGTCATATTAAAGCAAACCTTTGCACTAGTATCACAACTGATGCGTTAGATATTGTAACTCTACTTAAGTACATTTACAAAGCATACTTTAGCTGAATTTTATAATGTGTTTATTTAAACCCAGTTCTATTTTTCTGAGATTTGCACCTTTCTTCTGAATCTTACAGTTCCAGTTATGTGTGTGTATATATATATATATATATATATATATATATATATATATATATATATATATACAAACAAAATAATAATTTCACTGGATTGTTACATGTACAATGCAGCTGTGGTTGGTTTTCAAAGACTGCCAGTACTGGCCAGTTATGTAACTTATTTATGGCTGGAGCACAGGAGGCCCCTGTTAAATGGGGCACTCACAGCTATATGCAGAAGAAGATAAGAGCCCTAAGCCATACACTGTAGTATGCATGCCCTACAACAGGCCTGCACACGATGCTGAAATGCCAATACTGCTTTTCATGGAACATTTATCAATGAAATAGCTGTTGCTTGTTTAACATGAGTTTTATTACTCATGTTCTGAGGGCTAAAACTACGTAGTGCTCTCTTTGCCAGCCTGGCATGTCTCTTATCTAGTATATGAACCAGAGTATATGGGATGGGGGTGGAAGGGTTGGTGAACAAGTCTGAAATGAGCTCATGCGATGCTGCTTTTATTCTTTAATGTAGTATGCCTCCATTTTTAAGAGGTTATTAGACTAACAAGGAGCATTGCCATTAAAATGTGCAAGCAGCAAAGACTACAAGCACTGATCTCTACGTGACACTACTGTTTTTTCTGTATGCATAAACTATGTAATATATATTTTCATACTCTTTTGATCATTCCAATATATATTTTGACTTAACTGGTCAGTCTGCAGCAGGGATATACTACAATGTAAGCTCCCCCGAGGTAGTGTACTGATCTCCCCTGAAGTATCCTGCTGTATACCTGAAGCTGTCATTCACCTTAGTGGGTTCCTCTGCACATTAGCCTGCTATTAGGTAGCTGCTCCTACTGTGACAGGCTCTTCAGATGTCACACAACGCATTAATAGATTATTATATCAACAGCCATTAAATGCTGCTGCCCTGCTGTGCTATTTTGTTTCCTTTTTCCATCAGACGATCCTCAGAATTTAAAATAGATACTGGCAATTCTCTTGCCATGATTTGTGAGACAGTAAGCTTTTACTGATGCTAATCAGTGCTGTTTGATTGTCCTTGACACAGCCTAGGCATTTTGTCCTTTGAAGGTACAGTAATTAGGGCATCATGATTCAGGTAAATGGGTCAGTGGAGCATATGACACTGCAGTCCAGCTGCCCACATAAGATGTGTTCTGGCCTAACTAGACAAAGGAACTTATTCAGGGTTCTGACTCAAGAGCTATGCTAGGGCAAAGCCCACCAAACTGTAAGGAGTATTGTGCTTTGCACATATGTGTGTGTGTGTATCTGCGTGTGTGTATGTGTATATATGTTGCATGCATGCACACATTCGGGACATTAGAATGCAGACGTGCTTGTATATGTGAGAAATTAGTGTGCATATGCCATTTCTTAATGCCTTCAATCTGTGTGTCCTATAGCCAAGGCTCAGCTTCCATGATCATGAATTGTCTAGAAAAATATATATTTTACAGTAACAACAGTAACTGCTAACTCTACAGTACAGACTGGACATTTGAAAATATGAAATTTATGGATGAAAGACACAATTTTTAATCCACTGAGTCAATGAGCTGTGGAGACTGAGGGAAATATGTAAGTTTTTAAATCAGACTGAAACTGCAGTCCTTGTACATGTACCCACAACTACCTTCTCCACACGTATGCATGCATGCACACACACACACACACACACACACACACACACACACACACACACACACACACACACACACACACACACACACACACACACATATGCTTACACGTGCACAAGCAGACAGAGAGATACACACACACTGGCTATTTAATCACCACGCAGTATATTGTGATTTCATTAAATTAAAATATGTGATTATCATGCCTTGTATAACTATGCAACCAACTCAATGCCTGCAACCACTAACTGTTTCCAAATTTTAGAGATAAAGATCACTACTTTTATTATCATTAGTAGGACACAAGACTCATCTGTAACATATGTGGAGTTCCAGAGAGTGTTTCTAAGTGGATACCTATGTCTACTTGATATGCAAGCAATAAGACATCAGGGTTGTGCATCAGGCAGATCTGATGCTTGGTCGAGGGCACAAGAAGGCAAAAGGCCCACTGCTGAATATTTTTAGCCACTGAGCATGGATTAGATGCTTCTGATATGCATCTTCCTGAGTGTGTTATTGCACTTGTAAAATAGATCACATTGTCTTTAAAATATGAAAACAAATCCCATGTATACGTGTTTATCAGTAATTTTCTTGAGCTAACAAGGGAACAAAAGAGAAAAAAAAAAGAATTTGCATGTACATGTCCATGTTTGTATGTGTGTTTGTTTTGGGGAGGTGCAGTTTGGTGATGGTGACAATTTTTATCAGAAATGTTTTCTAGTGTTTTGAGCCTTCTTAGTGTTAAGTAATTATTCTCCAGGTTGTATTTGTATTTATGAGCTGCTTAATCTTGCTTGACAATTTTTCTTGTATTTTGTTCAGTCTCAAAGTGGAATTCCATAAGATCTTGAGTATATGTTAGTCTGCTCAGTGGATTCCCCTTTATGTCTCACTATTGTTTTAAAATGTGCTAAACTTTGTTTATAATAAACATTCAGAAAAAAAAACATGTCTGCATCTTTAACAATCCTTTTTGCAAAACATAATAGTACAAGCCTTTCTACCGGACTGAAAAAAAGATATGATAAGAAAGGACGGTATAGGACAGATGGAGAATATGTGAGTGAGGGAAGGAGCATGGAGCAGATTACAACTTAAAATACAAATGTGCATGCTTTTAAGTATATCATACAGTCTGTTTTCAAAATGGAAAAATACATGTGCATGCTTTTAAAAATATTGAACAGTCTGTTTTCAAAATGAAAAAAAAAATTAAACAGTTTGGGTCTATATTTTATATATATATATATATATATGTGTGTGTGTGTGTGTGTGAAGTAATTATTTCCCAGCTTTCTTGTCATTCTCTGAGAGTGCATTATTTAACTCTCCCTGCTTTCTTCTCGTTATGTCTATTCAGTTTAAATACATGGAAATTTGCTTTGGAATGGTGACCAATAGAATGCATGAAGTTGTTTTCCTCATTTACAATAGTCGAGTTCACTTTGATGGTAAATAGACCATTGTACATCTTGGGAACTCAGTTAAGAAGCTGGCAGATGCAGCAGATTTTCCTGACAGGACAATGTATATGGAAGAATTCCAAACTGGCAATAAAAAAGTTGGGATAACATTTGTAAAAAGCATCTTTTTTTGTGGAAATTTAGTTATGTGTATGGAAAAAGAGGAAGGAATTCAGAAACACAGAACTCACTGTGCAATCTTGTCTCAGGATCATTCCGTTATGCCAGAGTAATTCAGTCACTGCTGTAGCACTACAACAGTAAGAACCCTCTGGTCTATAGCACTACATAACTCTTGCTTGTGAAGGACTCATGCAAATGCTCAGTCCAGGGATTTGACAACCACAAATCAAATGTTAGTGATTCTCTGGGACTTTTGCCTGGATTGGAATAGCGAGCTAGAACATTTCAAAGAATATCTGTACTGTACTAATTGTAGAACAAATCAAAAATGGGTATAGTATTTGGCATAACTCAAAGTCCTGCAAAGTTGTGTGTGTGTGTGTGTGTGTGTGTGTGTGTGTGTGTGTGTGTGTGTGTGTGTGTGTGTGTGTGTGTGTGTGTGTTGGTATATGTGTACGTATGTGCATATTTTAGGTGCCTATGTCATTGCATTGTTTCGGTTGCTAGGACAAAAGCTAGCTTGGTTACGTGTAACTGCACAGTGTTTGATTCAGAGTCTTGATAATGGCCTTCTAATGACAGGTTTCTTCATGCAGCTTTATCGTGTCTCAGAATTGCATAATAGCACCATCAAGCAATTGTGCACTGCAGCAATATTTGTATGAACTGCAGCCAAGGAGTTAATTAAAAAAAAATTGACACATCCCAATTCCTTTTATTTTCAGGATAATTTTGTTGTAGGGTCTATGTTTAGGTTTTCCCTAATATGCACAGGGCACAGCCACGTGTGTGACTGATGAGCACTTCTGTGAATAGAGTGATACATGGTAGCATGCTCTAGTAGTTAGCGAATGGTACTTTTTTTTTTACCCATGCACCTGATTCAGAGTTAACAACGTAATAGACTAAAGTGACTCACTGTCTGTTTTATAACTTATCTACCACACTCAGATGCTTCTTCCCCAAAAAAGTATAAACACAGGGAACACTATAACCAGTGTTCCACACTCAGATGCTTCTCCCCCAAAAGTATAAACACAGGGAACACTATGACCAGTGTTCCACACTCAGATGCTTCTCCCCCAAAAGTATAAACACAGGGAACACTATGACCAGTGTTCCACACTCAGATGCTTCTTCCCCCCAAAAGTATAAACACAGGGAACACTATGACCAGTGTTCCACACTCAGATGCTTCTTCCCCAAAAAAGTATAAACAAAGGGAACACTGACCAATGTTTTTATGCACTTGGACTTGTATAGATACATAAAAACAATAGCATATTACCTTAGAAAGAAAAACTGCTGGATAAACAGACTTTAATAATTAACTAACTTTTCACATTTATTTTTCTGTTTAAAAAGCTTTGTTTTATAGTAGAAACCATTATAAATAGTCATTTTAGCTGTTGTTTATTATTGTTCTTTTATATATGTATATTTGTTTTATAATATTTCTACTATCATATATTAATGTTTTGTTATTAAACATTTCAATAAAAACAATTGAGAAAAAAAGAAGGGATCGTTCATTATTTGCCTACTGTGTGACCTTGAGCAAGTCCCTTAACCAGACATTGCTCCCTGGTCACCCCTTAAAAGGGACTCTGTGTCCAGTGACCCTACCTGGTTAACAAATGGGTATTAATAATAATAATAATAATAATAATAATAATAATAATAATAATAATAATAATAATAATGTTGTTGTGTCTTTCGGCTTTTCCCGGTTAGGGGTCGCCACAGCGGACCTCCGGTCCGCTAATAATTTGCAGTAGATTTTTACGTGCAGAGTTGCCGGCCCTGACGCACAACCTTCAACGAAGGTACGCCCATTCACACATGTCTCTACACAGAAGACGGTCTAGCTGAGAATTGAACAGGACATCGTCTTACTGTGAGGCGAAAACACTACCGCAGCACCACCACAGTTGTTTTTGCTTGGCAGTTACAGATACTTATAATCATCTTGTTGTTTTTCAGACATTACAAGAATTATTATTAATTATTAATATTATTAATAATTCTTGTAATGTCTGAAAAACAACAACATGATTATAAGTATCTGTAACTGCCAAGCATACAAATAAGCCAAAATATCTCTCTTATGTTTCTGAATCAGTGTACCTTTTCTTGTAACAGATTAGTTTTAATTTATGTTTCACTTTGGCACAGATTGGAGGATGAGATGAAAATACATAAAAGGGAGGGAAAGGTTTCTGTTGTGAATGCTAGAATATGGAACCATAGGTGATACATTATGACAGAAGGACACAGAGACAGGGAGAGAGACATAGAGAGGCAAACAGAGCAGGTTTTTGGATGTGGATTATGACCCCTAGACCACTCATGTGGGGGCTTTACCCCTTCTCCCCCTTATCTAATTATAATCAACTCCAAAGTTATTCCATCTTTTGGGAAAAGAAAGTCCTGATTTTTTGTAATTTTTGTTATTTTAGCTTGTGTAAGTATGACATAATTCCTATATAGGATACACAAACACACACACAGACATACACAGACAATATATATATATATATATATATATATATATATATATATATATATATATATATATATCAAATAGGGAATCACTACTTAATACCGAAGCTACACAATCCCGAAACCCACAATACCAAGACTATAATCCCTAAACCCCACATTACCGACATGTTAAAAGCGCAAAATTCAAAATCATGAAAGTACTACATACATACAGCACACACACAAACATATACACAGCCTCCCCCCATAACCAAACAAACCACCCTACACTAAAGATAACCACACCTCCCGACTTTAATATTCCAACTCCGAGATCGCACAGACATACACACAAGGCAAACTCACACCCACACATTATAGCCCCTCACACACACACACACACACACACACACACACACACACACACACACACACACACACACACACACACACACACACACACACACACACTAAAGCCCCTCACAAACACACTTACACACACATACTTACCTGAACCGCAACACCAGAAGCGCTAACTCAAAATCCCTTACCATCGGGATTTTGAATTTCACGCTTCTGGTCTTTCGGTAATGTGCGGTTTCAGCTACATGGTCTCGAGCTTTTGAAATTCGAGATTTCAAAAGTTCGAGATTTAGTAGTGTTCCCATCAAATACACATACACACACACACTTTATTGGTAGTAAAATGGTAGGGAAGTAAAAGTTACATTCTCCTCCTCATTGATTCATTGTAGGAGCAAGATCAGGTGGTAATGCAGCTAGTAAATAAAAGTTACATGCTTACTATAATAAGATATTTGGATTAGTGAGCAGAAGTTAGACATCTCAGCATTTAACCCTTCCCCTGGCCCCTTCCCTTCCATCCATAGTTCTAAGTGACTAAGAACCCTTCTCCAGATCTCTTTAAGCCTACACTAAGATTGAGCAAGAAACAGAAGTAGAATCATATAAAATAATTCAAGCCTATGCAGACAGAATGTCCGGATCTATATTAGATTGTCGAAACAGCATTACAGTGAATGCCATTTTGATGACATATAAAGAGCGAAATGTTCAAAGAGTGAAAGCTCAGATCAGCGATTTTGTTTCCTACGGAACAGAATCATTTGGCCTGAGCCATGATATTGCCCTATACTCCACTGTAGTGTGAACTCAGAGTTGGTATATTTAATTAGGGGGGTGTGGGGGGCACAGCCCCCCACATTGGGGGGTGTGGGGGTTGACGCCCCCTATTTTAAATTAAGCACTCAGAAATATGAGGGATGTTGCGAAGCGAGCTTAAACAGTCTCAGAAATGAACCTGTCACAAAATGCAAGCGATCCACAAATGTTAAGACTCCACAGATTTATTGTTCCAGAAACAAACTTTGGATAAGCGCTTTCACTACAAATAGCTTCATCAGATCCTTTTCATAGTAACTAAAGCAGGACCTTACACATATATAGCAAATAAACCAATTAAAACAATTAAACAATTAACATCATTATAATTAAAGAAAAGTATTGTATTTAAAGTGATATGTTTAAAAAAGCGCATAAATTTATCCTAGGCACTTTTAAAAATATTACATAGACTAATTTAACAAACTTGATAAAAACTATACTTATAAAATATATGTATAGTAACTATACAAAAATATATATGCTAAAACAATTGTACTCAGTAGGTACAATGTATAGATATGCATGTCTAAGTATTACATATATGCATATAGTCTTATATGTATTATGCATGCAAACTTAGATATTACTATATTATGTATAAGGCATGAAAGTCATTTCACATTCCTCCGCTGTCTTAATTTGGGTTTTATGGAGGCTATTTCATTGAGCCCAGACCCTTTATCAGCTCTTAACATAACTATCCATTCACTTTCCTTACTTTCTGTGAGGTTCCTGATATCTCCACCCCTATTACTGGGAGTCACAACCTCAAGAATCTAAACAAAAAACTGTGTGATTCCCCAAATAATGTTATGTGCTTGGCCAATGCATTGTGGCTCGATCTTTTCCTGATGTGATATAAATGCTCACGTATCCTGTCTCTGAAGGTACGATTCGTCTTACCCACATAAAAAGACAGGCATACCTGGCATACTACTAAATACACCACATTGATGCTCATACAATCAGCATCTGCATTGGTTCTAAATATAGTTTTTAAATCAGGGTGAAAAAAAGTTGTATTAGTGTCTATGAAGGAGCAGAAATTACAATGGCCACAAGGCTTGGTATGTCCATATCCCCTAGCTCCAATTTCAGATTTAGTGGAACATAATATTCTCTTCAAGTTCTTCTTATTCCTGAATAAAAAACGTGGCCTATCACCCACTATCTCTTTCAGGTCACTATCAACCTGCAGGATATCCCAATGTTTTGTGATAATCCCCCTTATTTCAAGATAATCCGAACAGAAGGGTGTTGTAAATTTGACATATCTATCAAAGTTATTCTCTTTAGTTATCCCATTAATACTATGGGGTCCAAAATAAGGTGTAGCTATAGATGAACGTAATTCATTGGCTTCTGCCAAATGTACCATTATTTCATTTGTATGGTATCCTCTATCTATCAACCTTCCCTTCAGGTCATCCATTTCTGACATAAAACCTTCATCAGTGGGATTCAACCTGGAAGCTCTGATTGCTTGACCTTTCATAACATTCTTGAAAACAAAAGGTGGGTGCATACTGATCTCAGGAGTAAAGAATTTCTGTTACAAGCCTTTCAGTATACACCAGTATTTATAAAACCATTAGCTAGTCTCTCCACAAATATATCCAAAAATTCTATTTTATGAGTAGAAAATTGCATTGTGAATTTGAAGCAATTTGTCAAGTTATTCATTACAAGGAACATTGATTCTAGTTCATCTATACTCCCATTCCAAAGAATAAACAAATCATCGACAGAATGTCGATAAAAAACAACATGCTTTCTAAATAGGGTTTCAGAAAAGAGAACATGTTCTTCCCAATGGGCTAAAACCATATTGGCGTAGCTATTGGCACAAGGCGTGCCCATTGCTATGCCATCTAGTTGTCTATATGTGACATCCTTGAACATAAATAAATTATTCTCCAAAACAAGTTCTAAGAAATGAACTATAAGGTCTATGGATACTGTGGTATTATCACTGTGTTCTTTTAAATAATCAGTTATATAAGCAAGTCCTAGGTTGTTGGGAATAAACGTAAATAATGACTGTACATCAAAGGTGGCAAACAAAAATGTATCAGTGCTGTCAAATTGCTTGATGTTCTCATATAACTCAACTAGAAACTGTTTTGAGTCTTTTAATACAAATTTATTGTTGTTCAATACCCTTCTTAGATATTTCTCCGTATAAACGGATAAATGTGGGTAAGACGAATCGTACCTTCAGAGACAGGATATGTGAGCATTTATATCACATCAGGAAAAGATCGAGCCACAATGCATTGGCCAAGCACATAAAGTATTTAGAATTCTTGAGGTTGTGACTCCCAGTAATAGGGGTAGAGATATCAGGAACCTCACAGAAAGTAAGGAAAGTGAATGGATAGTTATGTTAAGAGCTGATAAAGGGTCTGGGCTCAATGAAATAGCCTCCATAAAACCCAAATTAAGACAGCGGAGGAATGTGAAATGACTTTCATGCCTTATACATAATATAGTAATATCTAAGTTTGCATGCATAATACATATAAGACTATATGCATATATGTAATACTTAGACATGCATATCTATACATTGTACCTACTGAGTACAATTGTTTTAGCATATATATTTTTGTATAGTTACTATACATATATTTTATAAGTATAGTTTTTATCAAGTTTGTTAAATTATTCTATGTAATATTTTTAAAAGTGCCTAGGATAAATTTATGCGCTTTTTAAACATATCACTTTAAATACAATACTTTTCTTTAATTATAATGATGTTAATTGTTTAATTGTTTTAATTGGTTTATTTGCTATATATGTGTAAGGTCCTGCTTTAGTTACTATGAAAAGGATCTGATGAAGCTATTTGTAGTGAAAGCGCTTATCCAAAGTTTGTTTCTGGAACAATAAATCTGTGGAGTCTTAACATTTGTGGATCGCTTGCATTTTGTGACAAGTTCATTTCTGAGACTGTTTAAGCTCGCTTCGCAACATCCCTCATATTTCTGAGTGCTTTATTTATTACTTATTGGGACAGTTGTGTTTACCAGATTCAACGGTGGTGTATTTTCCTTGCCCTATTTTAAATTGTTTTAACTGGTGTGTTTTCTTGTAATGGTCTGCTGATTTTTTTCCCTAGGAAAAAAATCGGTGACCTGGGGTTTCTCTGTTTGAGCATTTCACTCTTTATGTGTCATTGAAACGGCATTCACTGTAATGCCGTTTTGACAATCTAATATAGACCTGAATGCCATAGTCCCCCTAGGACAAGACAGGAAAATGGAGGGAGGGGATGGTGATGAAGATGGAAGTGCCAATCCAAATATGTCATTACTGTAAATATATAACTTTCTTATCTGCATTCCAAGTTCATCACCAGTAGTTTAGTTAGGATGGGGCAAAGAGGGCAGCTTCCCCAGGCCATAAGTGTTAGGGAGTATCTTCAGGAGATGATGATCAGTTGTTAATGTAGTGCTGTACTTGCATTTCTGAATGCGCAGCCCAGTTGGAGGTAGAGATAATATATATCAATAATTTCTCCAAATTGGTCTAAGCAGAAACTAGACTAAAAATGTTGGAAATAAGAGAGGTACGGTGTAAGGGAGATATATCACTTGACTATGATGGAAAAGGCAGGATACATAATCAGTACTCTCACAGGTATAAATTTGCCAAAGTAGAAATGTACCATATAGTAAAGGACTGCAAGTAAAAGTGTGTGTTGGTGAGAAACCTAAACATTACAGTTTTCTGTGGTTATACCTAGAAAAGAGAAGAGGTAACAAGAAGGAGTCCTTATGCCGAAGATGGAAGGGAATGAAGAAGATATTGTCAGTTTGATCATCTTCCAGGTGGAATTCAATAGAAAGAGCTATGACTACGGATGTCGTGCCTACAAAAGAAAGTTGCTTCTCAAGTGCTATTCAAGGTACATTTGATGCTGGCATTAAGACTGCACAGAACAGGCTAAAAGACAACCATAAAAACCATGGAATTTAAAGAAAAAAATACTTATAAAAACTGTCAGTGGTGAAGAAAACTATATAGGACCATCTGGCTATGAATGAAAACTAATCATTGAGATCAATGCAAGAAGTGTGTGCCTGAACAGGATAACAACAGAGATGCAACTGATAAAAATCAGCACATCAAACAATCAACATATTGAAAAAATAAAAACAACTAAACATAAACAATCAATATAGGAAAACATGAAGTTTGTTTAAAACCCTAACAGTAATTTCAAACATAATTTGTCTCAATAGTTGTAGTGTTATTGAAAAGGTTTTTCTAAGATATGGTGTAGTATTGGAGTTAGGGGTAGGGTTATTATTAGGTTAGTATGCATTAGTATAGTAGAGCAAGGACCCTACTTCATTTTACTAATGCTTGTTAACCCTAACTATAACCCTGCCACTAACCTTGATGCTGCACCTTATCTTAAAAAAAAACTTTTCTGTAGCACAACTGGTACACAAGACATTCAAATGGACATCACGTACATCATCACACATTCACAAGTCTAAATCTAACCTCCTTATCAAACCCTTACTCCTACCCTAAACTGCAAACACACACATGCAAATTACCAACCCTATGCCCAGACATTCCTACACTTTCCTTACCCACACACACTCCATCTAACTTAACTTGAAAGTATCTCTAGTAGTTGAGAAAAAGTATGCTTGGTGTAATGCATGTTCAACTATTTTCATGGCACTAAGCTCACTTGACCAAAGGAAGGCAACTGTATGGGTGTTCTGGAGTAAGCTGAATTTGTGTATGGTTGATCTGTGTATTGTCATCCTACTTTAGTCAACATATACAGATGGTCAACAGCTATGCAAGATCAACAGCCTCTGAGTTGAGGGGGGGATATGCCCTTTCTCTGGGGATTATGTGATCTTGGAGTTAGTATGTATAATTAGCAGGGGGTGTGGGGGGTTTGGAGGCTCACCTATCTGTGAAAAGGTCTTTACTTTTCCTTGCATATTCCAAGGATTAGCCTGGAAGCATGTGCCATAGTATGTCAAAGTGTTTTTGTCGGCAAATGTTTTGCCATAAAGTACATTAACATTTCAGTGGATTCACTATATGTTGTAGATGCATATACATTTATATATATGCAGCAGGAAAAAAATAGTTAAAGTGCACTTGAAATCAAACCAGGTAGTAGGTCATTCCAAGCAAAAATGCACCAAGCACAATGCAATATCATTTGAGCTTGCCTAAACTCAGGGCTCTTGTGTAATTGTGTATCTCTGCTAAAGATATTTATAAAAGTTTCTTGGTAGGTACTGCACTTGCTCACCAACACTTGAAGAGAGTGTACCCTCTGCAGCCCAAACAATTGGAATGCTCTTATTAATCCTCACTGATGTCAGTGATTTAATAACATCTGCAGTGCATGGTAGAAAGTGCCCAGATACTCATTCATCAGCTAAAGGATTGGAGATAATGCCTGCATAGGGGGACATCATTCCTATTTACCTGGGGTCAGCTGCACCTCAAGTGTATAACTTCGCCTGACTTCTCCCTGACTTTTTCCCACTTTGCCACCTCTTATTACCCCTTTTATGAAATGTCAAGCAAATGAAGTAGACCCAGATGTGTGTGTGTGTGTGTGATATATATATATATATATATATATATATATATATATATATATATATATATATATATATATATATATATGGTTTACATTCACAATCCCAAGTGCAGGTTAGACTAAAATAGGAATGTTGACTAACAGTTGGACGATTCCGTTTTGTCTAACCTGCATAAGTGGGACTGTTCCATTTCACAAATGCAACAGTGCATTTGCACTCCTGTATTCGGTTTCATGAGCACAGATCATGGTAAAGTGGAGATTGGGAAATTACCCTTTTCCTCACTGTAGTGCGATCTCAGAGTTGGAATATATTATTTGCAGGGGGTGTGGGGGGTGCAGCCCCCAAACATAGGGGGTGCAGTTTATTTCTGTTTTGTTCAGTACATATGTACTGCTTCAAGGTCTAACATTAGGTGGTTTGTGTAATGCAGGAATATAGGCACTATGTCGAATAATGTTGAGTTTTCAAACCAGCATTATATTCCTGTTTTGATTTTCAGAGTTATGATTTGCGATAATGACCAGATTTTATTCCGTTTTTCGTGATTTTGATAGTAAACCTATATATATATATATATATATATATATATATATATATATATATATATATATATTTTTTTTTTAGAAATATTGAGCCCCAGTTAAATTTATATATGGTCCATAATTTTGTAAACCACCAAAGAAGCCTCAAAATTTGCAGCTTTTTGCACATCATAATCCAGTTGAAAGAAAAAGAGCAGTTACACTGCAGGCATGAGGATATTCCTGACTGCTAAAACTCATTGTTCAAGAGGCAAATCCATCTGCCTACATGCCTCAAAAACTGTTGAAATGCTCAAATAGGCCCTAGAAATTAATATACCAGACTTCCCTAGTAGTCACTGGTATGTTTACTGGTAGGTACTATAAACAATGGGCCCTGTCACACTCCTCCTCAGTGAAAATTCTAGCTTGGCTAGAATTTTCTCTTACTTTATACTGATTGTTTTTTCAGTGTGACCTTTTCTGTGTGGAGTCACTCAGTGACAATTCTAGCTTTGCTAGAATTTTCTCTTACTTTTTACTGATTGTTTTTTCTGTGTGAACTTTTCACTCATTGTTTCAGTTTGTTAGCTGGGATATTTTGCAGACACGCTAATGGTAATGGACATCAACTGGGTATAACAGCCCAGTCAAACAGTCCACTTGTGCTGTGCTGATGAGGTCATAACAAGGCCGAAACATGCATGTCCACAGCTAGTGGGGCTTGGCTTTATTGGCCTGAATTTGTCCATCAAACGACTTTAAAAGAAAAAAGCCATGGGCATTCAGAATGGCCATATAGCTGAAATACCCGATGTTCATAAGGGTCATTTGCATATAACCCATGTGGCTCTAATACAAGAGGTGTGAGGGGTCACTTAGTGAAAATTCTAGCTTGGCTGGAATTTTCTCTTATTTTTATCTCATTAATATTCCTCAAGAGTCCTTCTTACTTTAAATTCTGCCATTAGGGGCTGCTAGTCTGCAAAGGTTATCCAATCTAAATCTATCAGAACTCATAGTCAGAAGGGGTAAAGAGGATTAAGATTTGACCCTTCTTCAAAAAAAAAAAAAAAGCTAAGACTGGCTTTAACTTTTTTCTGCTTTTCAAAAAGCAGGTAGAAGTGGTTGTGATGAAAATGATCCTGGGCACATTATAAAATAGTGGCCCCACCATCCGCATAAAACATACTATTTCCTTCTGTACAACAACTTAAGTAGTGGATGATTATCAGGATAAATCAACCTAGTTTGTAAATCGCTAATCTGCCTTTGCAGTTTATAAGCCCCCCCCCCAAATCCTTGTGCAGCCACAGACAATTAATTTCATATAAAAAATTCTTCCCTTCCAGATTAAAATTTGCAGGTGTGAACTCTGCTCATGGCCTTTAACACTAAAGACTGCTTTAACGTCTCTTTATCATCCTTTATCTCTAATTCTTGTATGAGGAAGTTGTGACCTTTGACATTAGTTTCCAACTGCTGAACTCTCGCTAAATGCAAGCAAATTTTTTGGTCAGCTTTTGGTGCTGCTGATGCAAACACTCTTTCAGCTCAACTCCAGTGTAACCAATAAGATTTCTGAGATGCTTGGCTCAGATGTGCCCTGCTTCCCTGCAGCTTTTCCGGATACCATTTTAGCAACTAGTCTAATAAAATATTGTGATGCACCATCTAACTTAAGCCATTTAGCAATATAACTTTCTTTTGAAAAAGTACCCCTATTCTTTATGACTAGCTACTTTCTTTTTATTCATAACCAAAAAGATAAAGCAATAACTGTGAAACAGGTAAAATGTTCCTTAAATTTAAATGGTATTGATAGCAACATGAAGTAAAAGTAAAACAACAACTATCTGGTTAAGGTAATTGCAGTCCATGTATTTGCTTGATTTAGTGAGTGTGTGTGTGTGTGTGTGTGTGTGTGTGTGTGTGTGTGTGTGTGTGTGTGTGTGTGTGTGTGTGTGTGTGTGCGTGCAAGTGTGTCTTTTAATATGTATGTATGCAGAATATGCCACCAAAGAACTTAACAGTCATAGAAGTAATACACAAATTTGTCCAATGACATACGTAACAGGTTACTCTGTTCTATAAGAAAAGCAACATGAATTTAGAGTTAGGGTTACGTTTAGGGTTGGGATTAAATTTAAAGTGAAGAGTGCAATCCTTAACTTTTTCACTCAAGAATCAGACTGAGCCAAACATAATGAGGGACAAATGACCAAAATCCAATATATAGGTACTAGTCATTTAGAAAGCTACAAGAATAATGACATGGATTTTCTGAAGAGTAAAAAAGTTCTGAATGTAATTAAATATGTCATATGGTAACCATAGCCCAATAGCACATAGGTTAAGGCACAGGACTACCAGCTAGTAGACCTGGATTTGAAACTTGATAGGGGCACAACTGCACAGCAGCAGTGCCTACACAGAAGAAAGGCTTGGTAACCTTCTTCCATAATTTGCCACGAGTACCCTGTTGGGTCTATTCATAAGTCAATTTCAGCTCAAGGGCACTTGCTTAATTTACTTATAGTAACATCAGTTTTCAGACATTTGCTATAAAATTACAATCTTTTGGAGGGCACAAAAAAAAAAATAAAACACTATGTGGCAAAATAAAGAATGTCCAACTAAATCAGGGACAGTTGATGATTATGACTGCTAAACCTAAAGTTATGGTTATGGGGTATATGGTGTTATTCTGTTTAACAGTGTAGGTGGTCGGGTCTGGAGACCCCCTTTCAATTGTGACCTGTACCAGAGGCACAATCAAATATTACATTTTACACAGTAAAACATAGCAAATGAGTACAATGCAGGAACATCCTGATGATTAAAAAAATCAGTGATTACATTACATAATGACAGTGAAGACACTGCAGATAATTAGGAAAGGTGCTATCTGACAATGAATACGAACTTTAGCAAGGCAACAGCTGTGGTGAAACTGATGAGCAAATAGTATTAAAATCTAAAAAAAAAAATCGCAATACATGATAACTGTCGCTTGTCCAGTCAGGATAAAACAGACAAAAACTTAAAAAGTTGTGGGTTTGGTTCAAGCAGCTTTATTGCACACAAACACATCAGGACTGAGGCTTAGGAACTTAAACTTAAATAAACTTATAAACAGACTACTACACTCATGCATGTTAACACTCTGGCTATTTTCTCAAAATGACACTGCTGCCTGCATGTGCTCACTATTTATATGCATGTGTCTACATCTGGAAATGCTTCTGAAAGGTGCAACACACACTCTGTTCTACATCCTCCCTCTTTGAGAAATAGATAATACACCAAATGACAGTATTCACTGACATGCAATTATACAGAAATGATCTTTTGACATACAGTTATACAGAACTAATTCTTTGATATGCAGCCATACAAAATTAAGCACATATAAACCAATCGTGTCCAGGTTGCTGTGTATTTTACACTAGGTCTAGAAATACGACCTGATCGTGTAACATAAAAATCAGAATTGGATCTAACAACGGAGACTGTCTTTAAGGAATGTTCAAGTTTGGGGACATCTGGGACATCAGCAGGAATGGGAAAAGGTACTGAGACATGTTCTTCAGTATGAACATTGTTTGGGTTGCTCTGAGATCTAGAGTCTGTATCACAGGTACGATGCTGCAATGTCATTTCTGATACAAGAAGAAGATGCCTGCAGTTTCTCCTGTATTCTATACCCTCAGATTGCACTAAGTAGGATCTTGGCTTGGCACATATGCCTCTCACTTGACCAATTTGATCAAAGCCTTTCGCCATTTGCATCCTCACTGTCTCTCCTTCTTTCAATGGATGAAGAAATGTCACTTTATCATAGCCGGACTGCTGAAAGGAATGCTTCTTAAAGAGTTGGGCTTTGATTGCTCTGGTGTTTTTAGCATTAGACAAGAATAAACTAGAATTGATAGGCAAGGTTGTTTTGGTTTGCCTAGATAGAAGTCTCTGAGCAGGCAAGCCAAGTAGATTTCTGTGTGGTATATCTCTGGGTCTATATTAGATGAGCGACCGTTCCGATGTTCAAATCATAGATGGTCGACATCATATGATCGAACGTCTGAAAGGTCGAAGGTGAAAGACAATGGCTTTTCATTCACAGAATGGGAAATTTTCCTTTTCTGCACTGAAGTGCTTTCTCGGAGTTGGTATATTTAAGTAGGGGGGGTGTGGGGGTGCAGGGGGGCTTGCCCCCCTGCTCAGAGAGGTAAGGTAATTTTTTTTAAATTTTATTATATAGTCGATGTTTCGAACTTCGCTCATATGAGTTCGCTCATGTGAGGTTCGAAGTTTTGAAACTTCGACTATATAATATAGACCCTATTTCTGTGATTAAGTAAATTCAAGAAGATATCAGTATTGTCATGCTTTGACCTCTTAAGTAATTGCTTTGCACACTGTACTGCATGCTCAGCAAGGCCATTTGATTGTGGGTATTCTGGGCTACTAGTAACATCGATAAAGTCCCACTCTTTTGAAAATTTCTGAAACAATTGACTGGTAAACTGGGTACCATTATCAGAAATAACTTTATGTGGACTACCATGGACTGAGAAATTATGTTTCAACTTAGTAATAACAACATTGGATGTTAGGTTAGGTAACAAATCAATGTCAAATCAGTTCGAATAAGAGTCTGCCAACACTAAATAATGCTGATTGTTCCACTCAAATATGTCAGTGGCTACTATTGACCAAGGTAGTTCATGAATCTGGCTTAGCTAAAGTGGCTCTTTTTACAAATGCGATTTAGCACTATTGCATACTGAACAAGATGAGACCACTTTATCATTTCTTCTCGCCCTTCTTTTGGTAGCTTTGGAACCAGAGTGGCCACGATACAAAATCTGAATGTATTCATGTTGTAAGGAAGTAGGAACAATAACTTTGGGACTTTTGAAAATGATACCATCTTCCATCAGCACCTCATCTCTGTATGGAAAATAAGGTTGCACTTCTGGCTGTACACAAGATTTCTGTGGCGGCCATCCAACACTGATGAAGTGGCTGAGCTTCTGCAAAATTGAATTAGTCTTTGTATGATCTCTCAGCTCATTAAGTCTTATGATAGAAAAATTATGCACTTCCATGACATCAAAGTCAAAATTCTCTGCATCCAGCTGTTCTCTGGTATTTCTGGACAATCTGGATAAGGTATCACCCAGATAAAAACGTTTGCCATAGACCATTTTGAAATTATATTTTTGTAATCTGAGCATTATTCTTTGTTGTCTTGATGAAGAGGTATGCATAGGCTTCTTTAAAATAATGTAAAAACAAAGCACAGGAGTATTAGTCGGCAGAGTAAGACTGTCCACATCAACGAAACTCCGTTACATTCACAGATCACAAACTAGGCAGCATTCACTTCACCATCAACAAAATCAATCTTCACCTCATGGATATTAAACGTCAATGTTTTATTTAACAAACAACAAAATAGCAAGCGCTTTCACCCGATTGGGCTTCTTCAAGCCAAAATCCTGAACTGTTTAAAATACCCAATATATATCCTCTTTAACATGACATCATATCCTATAATTAATTAATCAACAAACAACTAAATAACATGTGACTAAATGCAATGCTTTCTCACTGATAGCAAAGAATAATAAAAATACAAAAATATATATATATATATATATATATATATATATATATATATATATATATATATATATGTATAGATATACACATATACATATCATTCAATCAAGACCTATTTTATATATATATATATATATATATATATATATATATATATATATATATATATATATATATATATATATATATGTATATATATATATATATATATAAAACATATTATATAACATATTAAAACCACCACTTGATGTTATAGATTAAAAATATTTAAAAACATATGCATAAATACATCAACCTAATGATGCATGTAAAATATATATGTATATGTACAAGTTTATAGTCACTATACTAAACCCTGAGTCTCCTACCTTTCAACATAGGTCTCAGGGGTACTCTGTCATTTAAACCAGGTTCCCTATCTGCTCTCAACATAATTATCCACTTGGTCTCACTCTGTTCTGTAAAATTCATAACATCACCTTTCCTGGTAGTAGGTTGGTTGATTTGTACAACTAAAAATTTAAACTTGTGTTCTACTATTTCTCTATATTTAGAATTCAGACTTTGACCAGTAGTTAATATGTATGAACACATTTTGAGAGATACAAAACAATTCTTGTTGATGCTATATGAAAAGATGACCAATTTACCTTTGGATTTGCCATTTTTGTTAGTTACTTTGGATGTTCAATTCTTGTTTACCACTATTCCTAATAATGAAGGTATTGAATGCGTGCGTAGATGTTTGGAAGGGAATCCAGGATTTCTTGATTTATCAATAGATACTTTGTGCAGTTTGTTGCACATTGTGTTGGCTAATAATATTTTTACTTTCAATGATAAGATTTACATCCAAAAAGATGCCTTGGCTATGGGCACATTGTGTGCCAATAGCTACGCCAACTTGGTTATGGCTGACTGGGAGAAGCGTATCTTGTTTGAGTTAGAGAGTTTTAAGAAGTTTGTCAAATTTTATGTGCGTTTTGTCGATGACCTGTTTTTGGTTAGGACAGCTAGCCAAGATGATTTATTTAGCTTCTTGGAGCAGATTAATTCATTGACTTCGTATTTGAAGTTCACGATGAATGCCTCCAGGACGTCAGTCTCCTTTTTGGACGTTTTTGTGGAAAGACTTCCTAGTGGTTTGCTAAATATAGGGGGTGTTTAGGAAGTCTTGTTACAGAAACTCTTTATTACATAGAACTAGTATGCACCCTAGGTTTGTTTTTAAAAATATAGTGAGAGGACAGGCGATGTGGGTGTCACGTCTTAACCCCACGGAGATGGGCTTTTATAATGAATTGACTAACCTTCATAACCAGTTAATTGATAGAGCTTATGATTCAAAGGAAATAGAAGAAGGTTTCATGGGAGTTGATACGCTCAGGAGAGATCGGGCGTCCCCATACTTTATGAAAAGAGTGAAGCAATGAGTGAAGGGAGTGATTCACTAAGTAGTTTAATAGAGTATAAACAAGAGACTAGAGTTTCAGTATTTTATACACAAGACATTAATGATATTAGGAATATTTATTCTAAATATTGGGGCATATTAACTGTTGATCCATCAATTCATGATATAGTAGGTGATGTACCTAAGTTCACTTATAAAAATCGTGTGAATTTTCATAGAATGTTGTGCTATCCAGATAGATATAACAATCATGTATCACACTCTTCCGCAGGTTTTACTAGACTATGTAGGAACTGTCATTTTTGCCATTTGATAGATAGCACAGTGATGTTTATACATCCTATTACTCAACAATGCTTTTATTTTCATCCTATGGCCAGTTGTGATATAGAGCATGTTGTCTACCTGGCCACCTGTGTGTCTTGCCCAGTGTTTTATGTGGGCAAGACAGACAGAAGGCTTAAGGATAGGATTCGAGAGCATCAGTACAACACCCGTATAAAATCGAGTAAGAATGCTCTATCTAAACATGTATTAGGAACTTCTGTAGAACACAAGTTTAAATTTTTAGTTGTACAAATCAACCAACCTACTATCAGGAAAGGTGATGTTATGAATTTTACAGAACACAGTGAGACCAAGTGGATAATTAGGTTGAGAGCAGATACGGAACCCAGTTTAAATGACAGAGTACCCCTGAGACCTATGTTGAAAGGTAGGAAACTCCGGGTTTAGTCTAGTGACTATAAACTTGTATATATACATATATTTTTTTATATGCATCATTAGGTTGATGTATTTATGAATTTGTTTTTAAATATTTTTACTATATAACATCAAGTGGTGGTTTTAATATGTTATATAATATGTTTTTTATATATATATATATATATATATATATATATATATATATATATATATATATATATATATATATATAATAGGTCTTGACTGAATGATATGTATATGTGTATATATATATATATATATATATATATATATATATATTTGTATTTTTATTATTCTTTGCTATCAGTGAGAAAGCATTGCATTTAGTCACATGTTATTTAGTTGTTTGTTGATTAATTAATTGTAGGATATGATGTCACGTTAAAGAGGATATATGTTGGGTATTTTAAACAGTTCAGGATTTTGGCTTGAAGAAGCCCAATCGGGTGAAAGCGCTTGCCATTTTGTCTGTTTGTTAAATAAAACATTGACGTTTTATATCCACGAGGTGAAGATTGATTTTGTTGATGGTGAAGTGAATGCTGCCTAGTTTGTGATCTGTGAATGTAACGGAGTTTCGTTGATATGGACAGTCTTACTCTGCCGACTAATACTCCTGTGCTTTGTTTTTATACTCTTGTTTATCTTGTACAGGAGTTTTGATTTTTTGGTAGCAGTTGTTGACATTCTTTAAAATAATGACTAGAAGTTGATGACCAGTTTCGATATGGATAACTCTTCCATAAATATAATCATAGAACTTCGAACATGTGAACACAATTGCCAAAAGTTCCTTCTCAATTTCAGCATACTGCATCTCAGTTTGGGTAAGAGTTCTAGATGCACAGACAACAGGTCTGCCCTCCTGAAGAATAACTGCACCAAGACCAAACTTTGAAGCTGCACAGGAAAGAACTACTAGTTTACAGACATCATAGCATCTAATTGTAGGCGGGTTGGCAATTTGCAGTTTGAGGTTATCAAAGGCTCTCTGCTGTTGTTCCAACCATGACCAGGCAACATTTTTGCATATCAGCTCTCTTAAAGGCACTGATAACTCACTAAAGTCAGGGATAAATTTGGCCAAATAGTTAACCATACCAAGAAAACGCTGTAGGGCTTGGACATTTTCTGGAGCTCACATCTCAAGAATGGTTGCTTGTTTGGAAGGGTCTGGTCATAAGCCTGTACTGGTAAATAAATGACCAACATAAGTAATGTCTGGTAGCCTGAATTTACATTTTAGAGGACTGAGCTTAAAGTTCATTTTACACGCTCTGTCCAGAACTTTCCTGAGGTTTCTGTCATGCTCTGCTTCACCATTACCTCCAACCAGTAAATCATCCACTATTATAGCACACAGATCGCCCCCAAAAAATTGCTCTGTTGCATGCTGAAAGACTTCACTGGCAGAATTTATTCCAAAAGGCATTCTGAGGAATCTCTATCTACCAAATGGTGTGCTGAATGTAGTCAGTAATGAAGATTTGTGATCAAGCATTACTTGCCAAAATGAACTTTTCACCTCCAAGACAGAAACACCAGTGGCAGTTGGCATGAAGGTGGAAACCTCTTTGACTGTATGCATAGGATGATGAGGTCTCTTTAATGCCTTGTTCAAGTATCTTGGGTCAATGCATATTCTGATTTCATCTGAACTTTTCTTATGAGCAACTACCATGGAAGACACCCACTCAGCTGGTTCTGTGACTAGACAAATCACACTTTGCTGCACCATCCTGTCTAACTGGACCTTGACTTTGTCCTGCATAGCTATTGGAACTCTCCTCCCCGGTCTGACCACTGGACTGACCTCTGAGTCTACTTTCATGAAGTACACAACTGGAAGTTTGCCTAGCTCTTTATCAAAACCATCAGCATAGTCTAAGAAAATAGTATCACTGAAGCTGGAACTGGGACATGTGCTTACACAATGTACTTCTTTGGTAAAAGAAAGCAATTTCATTCTTAAACTGTTTCTGAGACCTAATAGTGACTGCACAGATCTTCTGACTACATAAGATTGCAAGATGTAACTGTTCCCAGCCGAATAGCATGAAAGCACTACTGAGCCTTCAGTTTGAATCTCTTCACCTCCATAAGCACAAGCTTTGCACAATCAGCCAAATTAAGTTGCTCACCAGCTCTCACTCTAGCAAATGTTTCTGCTGACATAACATTACACTTCGAAGCAGTGTCTACTTTGAGCTCCGTGTGTTTGCCATTGATCAGGACAGTACAAAATACTTCGTTCTTTGCCAACAAATCTACTGCATCAGCCTTTTCACTGACCACTGATACACCATTTACATAGAAAGTAGGGCTGCAGCCTACTACATGATCAACTTGCTTTTTTGAGTGACCTTTCTTAATAATTGAATGAGGCTTGCTTTATTTACAAAACTTTTGAAAGTGGTTACATTTTCTACACTTGTGGCACTGCTGACCAAATGCTAAGCACTTCTCTCTTTTAGACTCATGATTGGCATCAGAATTACGACAGTTAACAATAAAACTTGACTTGGATTTTGCTGACTTACCCTTATACTGCACTGAGCAAGTCCATTTTGCTGGGCTAGTCTTATAACTTGCTAGAAAGTTACAGGTTGTCCCTGGAAAACCTGCAGGGCTGCAGCTGCCATGTGCTTAGGCCTGCTTCTGCTAGCCACGTCCTGCATGCTGCCTATGCTTGCTCTAGAGGATATTGAAACCATTCTCTTATCACTTGCAGGCATACTTGTGTGCCTTCCTGTAAGCTCTTGGATTTGAAAAATCTCTATAGCTTTGCTTAACATTAAATCACTGTCACAAAGGAAAATCTTTCTCAATGCAGCATTACTAACACCACACGCAAGCCTGTCCTTTATTAACTCACCTTTCAAATCACCAGATCTGCACATTTTACCCTTATTTCTCAAGTCAGTGACATAAGCTGCAAAAGTTTCACCTGGCTTTTGGTCTCTTGTATAAAATAGGTGCCTCTTTAATGTAACATTTGTCTGGGGATTGCACATTTCTCTAAATTTAGATTCTGCCAGTACAACAATGTGGTGGTTTTCCCCCTTTTCCTGGATATACTGCTGGTGCATGCACAAATGAACACTCTGTTTCAATGGCCTCTGACCCATCTAAGTTAAGGAAAATAAATGCTCTCATATGTGCATCTTTGTCAGAAAAAGCTGCTTGTATGAAAACACTGTATTCCTGCTCAAATACTCTCCAATTCTCAGCCATATTATGATCAAACACAAGTGGACTGGGTCTGTGAAATGCCTCTGCCATATCAACACAGTAGTGAAGGTGCTTGAAATTATGTATGAACATACACACAGAAATATGCCAGAATTTTATGGTAGAATTTGTAATTATGCCGAATAGCACAATAGACTCTGAAATAACTGCACTTTGCCAAATAAGTCTCTGTAGCACAATAACATTTTAAAATCACTGTACTTTGCGAAATCACTCATCATTGTAAGAAATACTTTAAAAAGACTGTACTTTGTGAATGAACTTTACACAGCACAAGAAGCTCAGAGTAAGAAACACTTTGAAATGAATGCATTTTGCAAATAAACTGTATACAGCACAACAACTTTCCAAAATGGCTGTACTTTGCAAAATAACTCTGTACAGTGTAAGAAACACTTTGAAATGGTGGCATTCTGCGAATAAATGTACACAGCACAAGAAACTTTTTTTTCAAAATGGCAGTACTTTGACTGCACTTTGCAATGTAACTGTACTTTGCAGACAGCAAACTCTTTGAAATAATTGCACCATAATAAGACACACACTCTGCAAATACTTTGCACACTCTGAGATACTTCGAACAACTCTAGTTATACTTGGAATGGCTTCTGTCAATGCGAAATAGTAGTTCATGTCCAAAACATGGTCGTTCACTAAAAAACATGTAGTTGCCCTGCTCTTTAAGCTTATTTTACCCTTTTATTCTACTCGTTATGCCCATTTAACCTCTCATCATGCTCATTATACTTTTCTTGTTTTATTTTATTTATTTTTATTTTATTTTACATTTGTTAACTGGGAAAGTCCGACTGGACACAGGTCCATTTTCAGCGGAGTCCCGGGGAGATAATCTCCAAAAACTCATGAAATACAAGGTAATCACACGGAACATTCATCATGACAGCTTTCATTGCTTACACAAAAGGAGATGATAGCATACAGTGTGGAGTAAATTAAATTAACAATTCATACAATAATCAAACATTGAGGTATAGAGTATCAAAGAGGCAGTTTTTAGTATTCAGGTGACAGACTGTCTGTGAGTAGCTGGGGTAGAGAGGTATTATCTTTTTAAGGATTAGCCTGGTGGATGGCATGAGCATAGCCAATTATTCTGAAAATGTTTTTTCAGCAGTTTTTTTAACTGAGTAGTGGAGGTGGTAGAGGTTGTTTGGCTTGGTAGAGTGTTCCATTTTTTGGCAATGGTGCTGGCAAAAAGGGATTGGCCAGCATCATTTCTGTGCTTGATGACTGTTATGAGGTTCTGGTTGCTGGATCTAAGAGTTCTAGTGGGGATGTGTGGTTGTATGAGTTCTTGTAGTGCAGGGGTTAGGTTGGGAAAGTAGTAGAGTTTGTGAGCAGTAGATAGTTGGTTGAGTAGTAGCATATGAGGTAGCTCCAACCAGTTGACCTGCTTAAGTGACAGACAGTGATGGGACCTATAAGAGGCTTCGGTAGCAAATTTGGTGATTTTGTTGTAACAAGATTCCATTTTATTTAGGTTGGTTTGACATAGATTAGTTAAGCTGGGAGAGGCATATAAGAGGATGGATAGGAGGTGGGTCCTTGCAATGGTTGCTTTGGTGTTATTAGTCATAAAGTGTTTATTCCTATAAAGGAGTCTGAGATTTTTTGTTAACTTTGTTGATGATTTGAACAATATGGATGTTGAGTTTAAGACTGTTGTCAATTTCAACACCTAGCAGTTTTGTGTGTGTGGTAGGGCTGATTTGAATGTTGTCTTTAGTATTGATGGAAAAGCTATCACTTAGGGGTGGTGATTTTCCTGGGCCAAATATAATACGTTTGTTTTTTTGGGATTGAGAAGAAGTTTGATATTGGTGCACCATGTTTTTGCGAGGGTAAAGTAGTTTTGGGTTAGGGAGTGAAGTTCATGTAGTGTGGAGGCATCGCAAATAAGGGTGGTGTCATCTGCATATTATACTACTGACACAAAGGGTGAGGATAAAGTGATGTGGTTAGTATATAGGGAGAACAGTAAGGGACCAAGAATAGATCCTTGAGGGACTCCTATGGTAAATGACAATAGGGGGGACAGTTGTTCTTTCCAGAGAACTGTTTGCTGATGGCCTGATAGGTAGCTGTTAAAACAAGCTATAGAGGAGGGGCTTATGGTTATGGTAGATAGAGTATTAAGAAGAATGCTGTGGTTAACCATATCAAAGGCTTTTGCTAAGTCTAAGAATATGGAGGATCCAAACAGACCCTTGTTTCTGTGGTTGTTAACTATATCTGTGAATGATAGAAGTACTGTGGTAGTGCTGTGAGATGGTCTAAACCCATGTTGTGAAGCAGACAGAAGGTTGTTATCTTTGAGGTGTTTCATTAGTTGAGTGTGAACCACTCTTTCTAATATTTTGGACAAAGGTGATAGGACTGCAATTGGATGATAACTGGTCAGCTATAAGGAGTTCCCCCTTTGTGTAATGGAATGATATGTGAGGTTTTCCAGGAGGTGGGTACTTTGCTTTCAAGCAGTGATCTATTTATGAGAATAGAGACTGGGTAGGCTATGGCATCAACTGATATCTGAAGGAAGTCTGCTGGAAGCTTATCGGCTGCTAGTGTGGTTGGTTTTAGTTTTTTGCGGAGCTTAGAAATTACCCTGGTGGACATGGAGTGGAGGTTGAATTTGGGCATGTTGGGTATTGAGAAGGGTGGGGGTGTTTGTTGGTGTGGAACTACTGGTACTGTTTTGAGCATTGGCCAGGGTCTGGACAGTTTCGGTAAAGAATTTGTTGAATTGTGTGGGAATGCTTTCAAGATTGCTAGGCAGCACTGGGATGGGGTGGTGGTTTTTCCTGGGTGGAGTATGCCATTTAATATAGCCCAGAACTTCTGGGGGTTATGAGCATTTTTTTTTCTTGCATGTTTTTTATAGTAATTGGCTTTGTTTAGTTTGATTTGCTTTTTGGTTTTGTTTCGGAGTTCTAGATAGGTTTGTTTGAGACATAAGGTTTCATTATTCTGATACTGTGTCCAGGCATTGTCCCTTTTCTTTCATTTTAGTTTTAGTCTCTTTGGTGAGCCATCAGCCAGAGTTAGTTTTTATTCTAATTGTTCAGAAAGGAGCATGATGGTTTAAGATATTTAGGAAGGTTGAATTGAAATGTTCAACTACTTTGTCTATGGCTAGATGTTTAAGGGGTTGACACTTTGTAGCTCTTGGATGAAATTAGTGGCTATAAACTTTTTTTGTTGTGAACTTCCCTGAGGATGGGTTGGTTGATAGATTGTGATCTATACCTAATTAGGTAGGTTGGGTGATGGTCACTTAGGCTGTCTGGGAGACAGCTGGATAGGTAAGTCTGAGTGGGGTCAGATACTAGGATCCAGTCCAAGATTGATTGGGGTTAGGATGCTTTGTCATTTCTAGTGGAAGTGATTATGGTTTGGGTAAACCTGTGGAGGTTTAGAAAGGCAGAGGGATTGTGGCTGGAGCATTTTGTTGAGTCTATATTGAAGTCCCCTAGTAGTATGGTTTCATGTGGAAAGGAGTTTGACAACCAGTTAAGCAGGTGTTCCATAACAGTTGTGTTATTGCCTGGTGGGATATAGCCACCTGCAATGATTATGTGCTTATTGGAATTTAATTTTAGTTTGCCAAGGATTAGTTCTACAACTTTGATTTTTAGGTTATTGTAGTCTAGTTGTTCTATGGTGAGGTGATTTTGGGAGAGGATTGCTACACCACTTCCCTTTTTTCCTAGTCTATCTCTTCTAATCATATTGTAGCCAGGGGCAATAATTTCATCATTGTGGTGTTCTGGTTTAAGACATGTTTCCGTTAATATTGTGACTTCTGGTTTGTATAGGGTAAGCAAAGCATGAAGGTCATGAGTTTTGTTGAGTATGCTTCTTACATTGAAGTTTAAGAAGAGAGTAGATTATGTAGGTCTATTGTAAAGGGCATTTAGCTGGTTTAGGGTGGGGTTGATAGGTGATGTAGGTCCTGGGTTGGGGTGTATGTCAACGCAACTAGTGAATGCATTGAGTAGGTGTGAGTAGAGTTTATTTTGTGTAGTATTTTGTTCAGTCTTTGAGAGCTATGACATTGAGTAGGTGTGAGCAGAGTTTGCTAATTTTGTGTAGTATTTTGTTCAGTCTTTGAGAGCTATGACATTGAGTAGGTGTGAGCAGAGTTTGCTAATTTTGTGTAGTATTTTGTTCAGTCCTTGAGAGCTATGAGGATTTATTTTGATTTTTAGTTTGTAGTGTGAGTAAGCAAGGTTTTGGGTGTAGGTGAGGTTGTATTGCCCTCTAGGGATGCTATTTAGTTTGGTGTGATTGATTGTGGAGTCTGTCTGCCAGGGGGAGGGGTGTGGTTATAGAGTTGAGTGTGGTAAGAGGTTAGGTTGCAAGCAGGGTAATGATTATCAAAGGATAGAGTAGTGTATTTAGTAGATGGGCTGGATGTGTTTAAGGCATGGTGTACAGATGGAATTAATTGCTATAGGAGAGGTGTACGGTATTTAGGAGGGGTTACTGAAAGAGGAGGAGGTTTATGTGGGAGGAAGTAGATGGTTAAGTATAAAGGAAATGACCTGGGGGGTGGGAGAGGAGCAAAGTGAGCCTGAGTGTAGCAAGGGCAAACGGAGCGGGGCTACACCCCAGAAAGGGAGGTGGAAAAGAAAAAAAAAATCAGTAAGTCCAATCAGTAAGTACGAAAGCACTTTCTCGTTTCAATATATTTGAAATACTTTTAGCAGAATTGCTGCAGGAGAATCCCTTTCCTAGTTACTCTAGTTAGTAAACTAATGGGCTTTGCTGGACATGGAGTGGTAGGTAACAGGATTTAAGTAGTAATTTCTCCTATTTCTTGGCAATAATCATGGGATGGGAGAGTTTGAGAAGATCTAAACTAGTTGTTCAATGTGCGGTGCCCAACAGGATTTGTAGGGTGTACAGGCTAAGAAAAATCAGGCTGTTTGGTTACAAGGTTGCTATTTACACAGTTTATAAAACATACTTTGTTGCAGGGTCTTAAGGCACACTAGTCAGCTGCTCTTTTCTGGGAGAGGAGATCGCTCTCAGAGATTTATCTCTAGGCAGAGGCACAATTTTTGAGTGTAAGACCCAGTGTCTTATGGACAAATCTAGGAAGGAGTAGAACAAGACAGGAGAGTAAGTTAGAGCTATGGTTGAAAAAGAAGGGGGTAGAGGGGGTAGTATCTAGAGAGAAGCCTTACCACATAAAATCAAACATTAAACCTTAGAGTGTAGGGCACATTGTAAGTTCCTATGCAGTTAATACATGCCTATATACAGTTGTAGCTTCTATAGCCAGCTATCAGGCATCACAATATGGATAAAATTAACCTTTAGAATGTAAATTATAATTGCAGCTAGTTCTTGAAAAATAAACAGTCAAAGCATCTAGCACTAGCTATTAGGCACCAGCATTTGGATACACTAGTCACTAAATAATGCAGTTATGGCATTTTTTTTATAACATTTAAACATGCTTGTTATGCAAACTGGAGGTAATTCTGAACCCCATATAAATATATCTGATAACGTTATCAAATACTATGGTTTTGAACATTTTCTTTAATTAATAATGCATTTTGTGCCTTTCGTTTGATTAATAATGCGTTTTGTGCTACTCGCTTGATTAATAATGTGTTTTGTGACTTACAAATGCTCTGTTTCATTTTCTTTGCAAAATAAATAATTTGTGCAATTTTTGGTTACATGAAGTTTGTTTCTGGCCCTTTTTGATCGCTTGAGCACTATATCACCCAACCTGCTCAATATACCTTCACTGTCAACTCTGCACCTCATGGCTTGAAGAAGTTGCACTCTCAATCCCGGTTCTGACACCATGCCTCTCGTCCGGTCAGAATAAAACAGATGAACAGTTGTGGGTTCAGTTCAAATAGCTTTATTACACACAAACACATCAGCACCGAGGCTTAGTAACTTAAACTTATAAACAGACTGACTACTACACTCAGGCATGTTAACACTCTGGCTGTTCTCTCAAAATGGCACTGATGCCTGCATGTGCTCACTATTTATATGCAAGTGCCTATATCTGGAAACACTTCTTAAAGGTACAGCACATGCTCTGTTCTACAATAACTATTTAAAAAACCTCAACTTCTTTAACTACACATTTTCTCTAAAGCTTTGACATTTTTAGGATGATGTGAAGTGATCAAGTTGCTGATGTTGAAAAAAATCCAGATCCATCACTACGGTAACTGTAATGATGTCAACTAAACTGATTGCAGGTATGCATATGGTTACAGTTTGAAAGAGTGAGCACTAATATGAGCAAATGACTTTTTCTGTTGTAAAAAAAAAAGCAAATGTTTGTATGAGTGAACACTCTTTCCAATGGAATTTTTGCTAGCAGCCTTTTGCATGGTATTGTATTGCAGCAGGTAAGGGAATTTTGCCCTTATCCCTGTTGTTGTACAGTCTCTGAGTTAATATATATGTAAAATTAACAGAGGTTGTGGGGGGTGCAGGAGGGCTCCCCCCCGAAAAAAAATTAAAAAATAATTTAAGTTTTTCATATTTTTGATCACTTTACATTCACTCAAAATTGATCACTCTTTGAACGTTGGCTCTTGTGAAATTTTGATATTTCATTATATGTGTGTGCATGTGTGTGTATGTATAAATGTGTGTATATATATATATATATATATATATATATATATATATATATATATACATATATATGGGTTCCATTCAGAAGCTCGAAATACTGAAATCTCGAATTTCAGTATTTTGAGCCCAAGAGGCCGAATCCACGTAATAGCAAAAGTTTAGAAGAACGAAATTCAAAACCTCGAATACAGGAGGTTTTGAATTTCGTGCATCTAAAGTTCCACTATGGTTATGTATACAGGTAAGTGTGTGTGTGTTAAGGGGTTTGGGTAGGGGCTGTGGTGTGTCAGTGTGTTTTGTTGCTGTGATGTGTGTGTGTGAAGAGAAAGTAACTTGTGTGATGGTGTTTTGTGTGTGTTTGTATGTAGTGTGACCTCGGAGTGAGAATATTTAAGTAGGGGAGGTGGGGGGGGGGTGCATGGGGGCTTGCTCCCCTGCTTTCATGTAGTAGAGTGATTGTGTGTGGTTGTGTGGTGGATGGTGTGTGTGTGTGGTGTGTGTAGTAGAACCGCAAAATTCAAAACTTCCAGTATTCGAGGTTTTGAATTTCGCGGTTTTTAGTTTTCGTTGTTTTGTGGATTCCACTTCTTGGGCTCGAGATACTGAAATTCGAGATTTCAGTATTTAGAGCTTCTGAAGTGAACCTATATATATATATATATATATATATATATATATATATATATACACATATGTGTGTGTGTGTGTGTGTGTGTGTGTGTGTGTGTGTGTGTGTGTGTATGTGTGTGAATGTGGATTCCATGGGTTTTGTCAAGACGGGTTTTAATGAGTCTCAGGGGATCATTGAACCTGGTTCATTGCGAGCTGTCTTGTCAAATAGTAAGAACAGGGAAAGCAGTGCTTGTTCTCCTTCAGGGCTCATGTTGAAGACCATCCACGAGTTGGGTTATGCAAGAAATATATCATTATGTGTTGCCCAGTATGTGTGGAGGTTTTATCTCCTCCAAGAAACACAATGAATAATTCTGTGCAATGTTATGTTTCCTACCTTTTTTATTAAAGCCTGCATTTTCACTGAAGCTGTGATTGTATTTCAGCAAAATTGCTTTTTATTTTATACTTATTATTTTATCCTTCCTTGTTTTAGCCAATAATCTAGGTCACATTCGTTGAGCACAATTATTGTCACTGTCTTTTTATTGTTTCTCTCTTTTGCTATTTCTTATTACTTCCTTTGTAAAGCAGTTTATTTGTATTATTAGAGAACCACATATAAGCACGATGGACTTCAACCTCATCTCAATTACTTATATTAACCTCAAGGGGTCTCTAACTAGCTTGATTACTTTGGGCTACTATGTCTGACTACACAGTCCCACATAAGAATGTTAGGTTATTGGTTCATACAGCCAAATCTATTCAAAAAGTCTCATACACCTGCTGGGTAACTGGTCTTGGTCCTCCCAGAAACAATTATTTTCTGGTGATATAATTTTGAATCCAAGTCCTTCTGCAGTTCTCAGCCATCACCTTAGTTCACCTTCTATGAATATGTCTTCATTTGTGAAGCAGCATGGATAAAATCTGCATACCTTAAATCTTAGACTGTGTAACAAGTTTCAGTAGTCTGATGCTTGTTTAGACCCAAAGGACCAGACATATAATTGCTTTTCCTGTGAAATGAATGAAGTACTACTCTGACCTCCCTCAATGTCAACTTAATAATTACAAGGCACAAAGGAAAGAAAGGAATAGTTTGAGATCAGGTGATAGTGGTATACATCCTATAGTTAAACATTACACTGAGCAGTGGTGGAGCCAGGAATTTGGAAAAGGGGGGATAGTCTGGTTTGTTGACTACCAGTGTGGAAGTGGAAAAGTGGGACACTGGGTTTGGTGGATGTGGAAAGATCACCTTAAGAAGCTCTGACATCATGTGTGGAAAGACAGCAGCATATATTCAGTTCCACATTATTTTGCTGTGGATGTGGCAGTAGAAACAGATAATTCCTGTGCAGCACATAGCACATGTACAGATAATAAAAGTATTTTAAATGCACGTCTGGAAGAGAAGACAGCTTGTTTCCATGAAAACATAAATGACATCATGTAAATTATACTGCACACTCCATGCAAACAAACTGGATCTGGTTCTCACCAACAAAGGAGAGCGCTGTACCCTCCCCAATATCATGTCCTCACTAGTGAGGTCTGATCACAAAGCTGCCTTATCTGAAGTAAAATTCAACCCAGAAAATCCAGCTAAACCCAGTTAACACTTAGGAACTATTCAAAGGCAAGCTACATCCTATTAAGTGACAGACAAACAAGGCTCTCCCCCATAGCAGTCAACCTGGAAACATCAAAAATCTGGACAAAGGCCCATGAAACGTAGGTACAACTGGCCACAAATCTGGATGCTTATTAACATTAAATTTGCACATAATCATGTAACCCTGCCTGCCCTAATGGAATTGTGGGATACAGTATGAGGAGAAAATCTGGACTGTCAAGGGGTATGATCACCCCATGTGGCCCAAGTGATGGCTGAAAAGGATTTTGGGTCAGTCATCCTACTCAGTTACAAGAGCAGGAATCTGTGTAAATACAATACACCAAGAAGAGGTTTCAAGATACAACAGGAAACACAATGGTAACATCCTGATCAATCTGTTTAAGTGTGTCCCACTGTTTGTCAAGCTGGTCACCTGCTTACAGGTATAGTAGAATACAATCACATTGAGAAAGACTTTTAATACAAAAAACAGCAGCAAAGCTTTCGGGTCTGCACCCTTCCTCAATGCTAAATACAAATTCAAAAACATATCAGTTAGAATTAAATAGGAGCTGTTACCTTAAAGCCTATTTTATTGAGGTTACAGCAGAGTCAATTTTGATTGTAAAAATTTTTTTATATGTGTTTCTTATATTTTCATGTGTATTATATTTTTATGTGTGTTTTATTATTTATATGTGTTCTTATTTTTAAATTTTGTATTTCTTTAAGATAATCTGTGTTTTTACATGTTGTCATCTAATTGGCTGGCTGCGATCACATGACTCCTTTTGGCTCCTATTTAATTCTAACCGATATGGTTTTGAATTTGTATTTAGCACTGAGGAAGGGCGTAGACTCAAAAGCTTTGCTGCTGTTTTTTGTATTAAAAGTCTTTCTCAACATGGTTGTATTCTACTGCTGCTTTCTGTTTCCATTATTACAGTGAGTGCTTACTTTGGACTTTGTTGCTGTGTCTCCTGCTGTATTGTTGGGATTTGTGGATTGAGAGCCGTTCAGCCAGTATTACTTATCCTTATGGAAACTACCATTTCTGTGAAAGCTCTCTTAATTAGAGAGGTTAATCCACTCCTTAATTTGGTTCCTGGAGAGATGGAAATTAATGACAATCTTTCCATTTCATTATCTGAAACTGCCACTGACTTTAATAAGAACTTAGAGCTACTAGAGAAGAAAGTTGGATCCTATAAATGTTGGCAATGGCAACTTTTCAGTTTTTTAGCTTATCTTGACATGGACATTGTTCCACGAGGCTTAAGGATCTTAAAAATGCCGTCGTATGGCAATGTCTATCCAGACCTACTTAAGCGTTGGCAACAGCTTAACTTGAAGTTAAGCCTTGACTATATGTCCTTGATGAATGATCATTTCCTTAAGACTGAGATTGACTTAAAGGAAGAAATTATTAGAGAACAAGTTGCTTTCTATGCCCTGTTTTTCTAGTTTGATCAGTGTGTACCAACAGATGCTTGACAGACTGCACACACTAGATGATAGGCTTGAAGCTACCAAAAAATGTAAGCTTAAGCGTGATATACTTGATTTTCAGAGGGGCCATATCTTCTCTTGGCCTAAACAAGATTTTTCTGTTGTTAACAAGCATTCTGGGCAGCGTATATCGAAAAATGACTTCTTCGATACTGGAGCCTCATCTGTGAGTGTTTCTGACTCCATACCCCTGGTATCTTCTGCTATGTCAACTCGCCCATCTAAGGACACGCCTCTACATTCTGACGCCTCGGTGACTTCCATTCCAGAGGCTGGTACCAGTACGCATGTCAGTGCACACGTTGCGGTTGAATCAATGGAGAAGGAGAATGGTGCTGATAATGTGAATGGTAGGAGTCAACAGTTGATTTTAAATGTTACTCAGAAACGTTTTCAGCTGGATCGACTGGAAAAAGTGAAAGAACGGAGTGTGTCGAGGGGCCGATCCTTGCAGAGACAAAACCACAGTGGAATCAAACGGAAGAATGAGAGCCCTATGGGGCCAGGAAAACTGGTTTGGCATTAGCTCATGGTATTGTTAATCTAGTTACTTTTCGTCTTGAATCTTCACATTTGTCCTTGTTACAGAAAAGACTTAGTTTTATTCCTACAGCTGCTGACGATATTGTTGCTTCTCTTACAGACCTAAAGCAGTTTGTTAGAAGTGTTAATTTAAAAGTGTTATTTAAAGACTCTGTTTCAAGTCAACCCATTTACTGTAAGAGGAAAAGTACTTTTATTCCTATCAGTCTGTCTGTTCTTACGGCTTTCCATGACCTATGTGAGGTTGAGCTTAGAAGTCTATACTCTAATGGCAAAAAAAAAATAAATTTTACAACTTAAGTTATGATGAGTTTACAGCTCTTAAATCTTTAGAGACAGTCACTTCTATTGTTATAAAGCAGGCTGACAAGGGTGGGTCTGTGGTTTTAATGAATTGTGATGATTACTTGAAAGCTATGTATTTACTGCTTAATGATGGGAATGCTTTTAAGTGTATTTCTCCTTTAGATATTAAGAAATGTATCAGTAAGGTAATATGTTTATATATAACTAGACATTAAATGTATCAGTAATGTTAATATGTTTATATATGACTAGACATTAATAAATGTATCAGTAAGGTTAATATGTTTATATATGACTAGACATTAATAAATGTATCAGTAAGGTTAATATGTTTATATATGACTAGACATTAATAAATGTATCAGTAAGGTTAATATGTTTATATATGACTAGACATTAAATGTATCAGTAAGGTTAATATGTTTATATATGACTAGACATTAATAAATGTATCAGTAAGGTTAATATGTTTATATATGACTAGACATTAAATGTATCAGTAAGGTTAATATGTTTATATATGACTAGACATTAATAAATGTATCAGTAAGGTTAATATGTTTATATATGACTAGACATTAAATGTATCAGTAAGGTTAATATGTTTATATATGACTAGACATTAATAAATGTATCAGTAAGGTTAATATGTTTATATATGACTAGACATTAAATGTATCAATAAGGTTAATATGTTTATATGTGACCTTCAGATTAATGGAGACATTGATCTTGACCTTTTTCACTTCTGTACGGGCTCCCAAAATACATAAATGTCTATGCAACCCTCCCATGAGACCTATTGTATCTGGTAATGGTTGGTTAACAGAACCAATCTCTATTTATTTACCAAAGCAATTGCACCCTTTTTTGTTAGGCTGTGAGAATGTGCTAAAAGACACGACAGACTTCATATTGAAATTTAGGAAATGGTATGATAGTTTAAATGTTATTGAGTTATCTCAGGGTGAATATTTATTTGTTACCGTTGATATTTCATCTTTGTTTACAGTCATCCCTAACGACCTTGGAATTGAGGCTATCAGAGAGTTTTTGACTAGCATGGCCACTTTGCCTGCTAGACAAATAGAGAACATTTGTTCTTTATTAGACTTGGTCCTCACTACAAATGTTTTTTTGTTTGACGATAAGTTCTTCCTACAACTCACTGGTGTCGCAATGGGCACATCTGTGGCCAATACCTATGCCAATCTGGTTCTCCATCAGTGGGAAACTAAATATGTGTGTAGTAATGCTAATCTGTTAAACAATAAGGTTTGCTTCTATCAGCGTTTTGTTGATGATTGCTTCCTCATTTGGAAGGGGTCTATCAGTGATTTGTGCACTTATTTAGATTATTTGAATGGTACAACTACCTTCCTTAAGTTTAAAATGACTTATTCTGAAACCAGTATTATCTTTTTGGATTTATGTATAGAACTAAAGGAGGGGTCAATTTGTACGAGTATACATAAGAAAGAAGTATGTGCTGGTAGATACCTTCATAGGAACAGCATGCATGCTCCTCACATTTTTAAAGGGATAGTCACTGCGCAGTTTAGTAGAGCCAGTCGGCTCAATACAGATGATGATGCTTTTTTGAAGCAGATTGAGGATATGAAGATGGACTTTCTACATAGTGGCTATGATTTAACATTGCTCTGTGATTTAATGGGTAAAATTTCAAGAGACAGGGCTGTGTCACTTAAACCAACCTTTAGTATGTTAAGCGAATCTGATACATATGTGCGTAGGGAGACTGATATGGGGGGGGTTCACCTAGAGTTAGATATGTGACAATGTTTAATATTAATACCCAGGCAGTTAAGCATATCATTGAAAAGAATTGGGTAATTTTGATGGTATCGTCTGATGTTAGGAATGTATTAGATTCCAAACCCTTCTTCTCCTATAGGAATCTGAGAAATCTGAAAAGTAGATTGTGTTACAAGGATTTTAGCTGTAAATGCATCCCACAACTTAGTACAAGGGTGGTTACATTTTGTTGTATGGACTGCACTTGCTGTGATGATATTCTAGGTAAAGGCAGTGATATTTTCACCCACCCTGTTACTGGACGTGTCTACAACTTTAAGCTGTTTTCTAACTGTATTAGTACTAATGTGGTTTATTGGGCTACTTGCCTCCAATGTACTTCATTCTATGTAGGAAAGACCACGAGAGGACTAAAAGACCGTATTATTGAACATAAGTCTGAGATCAAGAGGAATAATGATAAGAATGCACTTTATAGGCACATTTTATCTTGTGGTAGCATGCATAGGTTTAAATTTAGGGTTGTAGACACGGTCCATATGTCATTGAGAGGTGGTGATATCAATACTTTTCTAGAAGTTAAGGAATATGATTGGATTTTGAGGTTAGCTGCTGATCATCCACCTGGTCTTAATACTGCTGTTACCTTAAAGCCTATTTTATTGAGGTTACAGCAGAGTAAATTTTGATTGTAAAAAATTTTGATTGTAAAATTTTTTTATATGTGTTTCTTATATTTTCATGTGTATTATATTTTTATGTGTGTTTTATTCTTTATATGTGTTCTTATTTTTAAATTTTGCATTTCTTTAAGATAATCTTTTTGTGATTTTACATCTTGTTGTCATCTAATTGGCTGGCTGCGATCACATGACTCATTTTGGCTCCTATTTAATTCTAACTGATATGTTTTTGAATTTGTATTTAGCATTGAGGAAGGGTGTAGACCCGAAAGCTTTGCTGCTGTTTTTTGTATTAAAAGTCTTTCCCAAAGTGGTTATATTCTACTGCTGCTTTCTGTTTCCATTATTACATTGGACTCACCTGCTTACAGATAGCAATTTTAAAGCTTCCAAGTGTGAAACTAGTTTCACCAATAACGCAAGCAAAATTTGCAGCCACTGAAATAAAAAAAAAAAAAAACAGGATGCACTACAATGCTAGAACCCTGAGAAGCAGCATTTTCTTGCAGTAAAAATTGTGAGATAGACCCAGGAATGTCTATCATAAAAACAGTAGGGCACTGTAGAAGTGCACCAGAATAAACTTGCTGAATTATATATACATTTTACTCCAAACCAAAGAAAGAAAACACCACTGGAATAATTATATAAACTACACCTAGTATGTAGCAGTCACCCTGGTTCTTTATGGAAAGTTTTAAGTCAGAAAAAATTACCCAAGTCTTTCTTTCATTTAGACAAGACTGTATGACTCCCCCTTCAAGTTATCAGTGCTCCTTTTTCATAATCTAATTTGAAAAAATACTACCCTCCTCACCTATGTGCACATGCCAGCATATGGTAGGAACGTCGCTGTGAGCACAAATCAGAGCCACCAGATTTAACTCCGCACTTCGTTCTTCTACCAAAGCACAACATCCAGCGTTTGCCAGGGATAAACTGTTATTTATTCGCAGCCATCCCTTCCCCAGACAAATAAAAAGAAGATAAAGAAGAACAAAAAAAAGACACTTTAGTCTACTTTATACAGTGAAATTAAGGTACATGGTTTACCGGAATGGAACATATCCCCACAATAGTAGAACTTGCTTAGAGGTTAGACTTCTGTCCCCGTTGGATGTAGTCATTCCCTGGCATTCCAACATACACTATGTACTCAGGCAGTTCCTAAAACATGAAGCAGCATGATGGGAGGTGACACCACACTAATGAAAACTGCTACCAAAAAGCAACCCTCAAATTCTTCAGCCCTCCCTCAATGCAATACCTCATTAAAGAAGTCCACAAGCTCAAGCAACTCAACTGACAATACCATGTCGCCAGGAAAAGGCCAGTAACACTATGGAATAGGCTCTCCATCCATGTAAAACAAAGTTTAACCCTGATCCTATTCAAACAAAACCTTGACAATTGGATGGGAAATCGTAAATTTACCCCAGTCTGGCCCCATGTCATTTATGGACAGAGATCATCAATAAGAATAGTATTATGCTCACTAACACCCCCCATCCACCCACACACACAAATCCTTAGCTACCTGCCTATTACCATACCGTCCCCCCATGATATGTGGTTAGGCTTGTGCAGGCCCTAGTGGTCGCTAGCCTTAACAACCTGTGAAAAAACAAATTACGAGGGGCTTATTGTTTTTTATTATAGATCATACTGTGTAAAGCAGGCATACACCTCTTTGATGCCAATCAAAGTGAAAGCATGTCGCTACCTACTGTGCATCCTGGCCATCGTCTATTAATCCATTTCTTAGCATTTGCTTCTGTAATCCATCACATTTTCTCCCAAATTTGCCACTTCTTCGTTTCCTTCCACATCCAGCATTTATTCTTTGCCTTACACTCACCATACCTGTCAACTGTACAGATTTTCGCAGAATGCCCAAATTTTTGCCTCATATTTTTGGTCTGTTCCTCATATAATTTGAGTTTTTTTTAAGAAATCACTGGGGTGATCCAAAGTGGATGATCTAAGGTTTAGAGTTACTAAATAATGACAAACACTTGAGTTTCAGATTTTATGTCCTTCGGAAAATGCATGCTAATGCAAATCCTGTTATTCTAGCAACTTTTCAAGTATAAGAGCAATATTTAACGTGTCCCTATTTTTGGGCCTTTGTCCCCCCATTATGTCAGGCTTTGTCCAGATATCTTGCTCTAAGAGGGTGAGAGGTATGACACTCACTGAGAGTCACCACAGGCTCTGCTCCAGCTACTTTTGCAATCTGGAATAGGATGAAGTCAGTATTACACAATGAATAAATGAAATCTGGAATAGGATGAAGTCAGTATCACACAATGAATAAATGCAATCTGGAATAGGATGAAGTCAGTATCACACAATGAATAAATGCAATCTGGAATAGGATGAAGTTAGTCTCACACAATGAATAAATGCAATCTGGAATAGGATGAAGTCAGTATCACACAATGAACAAATATGAAGTCAGTATTACACAATGAATAAATGGAATCTGGAATAGGATGAAGTCAGTATCACACATTGAATAAATGCAATCTGGAATAGGATGAAGTCAGTATCACACAATGAATAAATGCAATCTGGAATAGGATGAAGTCAGTATCACACAATGAATAAATGTTCAGTCACTAAGAGGAATAAGTGAATTCATTAGAACCTAGAAGCAAGTTATGTAAAATTTATACTGCATAATATAATTAGTAAAACATGCTTAAATTCACTCAGTAATGCAATCTAATTAATTATAAATTCATAAAAACTATCATCACAGGCTGGCTACTTTTCCCAACACAAAAGAGTTTAATGTCTATCTCCAACTGAATTTAACACAACCATTTTCATATAACAAACACATTATTTGCCCTTTCTTCTGCTACTATAGTAATGATGGAAACTTTGCTTCTTCTGGGTTGTAAACAGGATCTGATTGGAACGTAAAGGGTCTATATTATAAACTCAAAGGTACAGAATGTCGACAACCTTTTCATCGACACGTGTCGAACGTCCACTTCAGCGAATGGCCACATCATCGATTTCTTTCCAAGGGAAAGAAATCGTTAGGCCAACTATGCACGACACAATATAACAAACACTATTACGTGGGGGGCTTCAACCCCACACCCCCCAATGTGGGGGGCTGTGCCCCCACCCCCTAACTAAATATACTAACTCCAAGATCACACTACAGTGGGGGAAAAGGGCAGATTTAAAACGACGGCCAACCGATTTCTTTCCCTTGCAAAGAAATCAATGATGTGGCTGTTTGCTGAAGTGGATGTTCGACACATATGTGTCGATGAAAAGGTTGTTGACATTCTGTACCTTCGAGTGTATAATATAGACCCAACTGTAAACTGGTAAATATGTCTTCTGCTGTCAAGGCAGACCCCTCACTACTCATACTGTGCGTAGATTTAACAAAATACAGTCAGTGTTCAGTCTGATGGTATAACAAATGCATTTAACGGACCTGAGCTGGGAATCTTTTTCTATGTTGTCTACCTGGCTTGTTATTTTGTAAATAAGGGGAGATGTTGCAACCTATATTTCTGCGCTTATGAAGACTTTGTTCTACTCACATTCTTTGTAATTGAAACATATAGCAAGATCGCATATTTTTATTTTTGACAACGTTGTGGGGTCAGGGTTAGGTATTTTAGATAATTTTAATGGACTGCAGTTTTTGATATGAAGAATCTGGCTTGTATTAATGACAACGGTAAGGACTTGAAAGTCCTGATTAGTTCTATTTTTTCCATTTTATTGAGTTCTTGCGAAATGCAGTGAATTTTGTGATGGGTGAAATTTTAAGTATACAATGTACAAATGAATGCTTTCTAGGAAAATTATTTTTATAGGTTAGGTTTACATTATCTAGGTGGCTATGACATTTATTGTATATCAATAAACACTGTTAGGCATTGTTGAAGAGCTAAAGTTGTTGATAAATTATTGCATGGAACAAAGGAAAATTAGGAGGAAGATGGCAGAAGAGTAAGTGGAGGAGGTAGAGAAACAAAAGAGAGATGATGAGTAACACTGGGAAGGAAGTATTAAGTGAGATGGGTTAGGAATGCGTATGATAGAAAGATAAAAATCTACAGAGGAGGTAAGAGAGGTATAGGTGTGAAGGCTACAGTGCAGGACAGATGGCGATCAGCCAGGAGATGAGCATGAGCAAAGCCAGGAGTTGGTTTGGTGCATTTTAAGAAGTTTTTTTTTTTAGCTGTGGGGGGTTTCCAGTTGTTAGGATGTGTTGGGGGACAGAGTTCCAAGTCCCTGAGATAAGGAAGGAGTAGAGAGAATCTCCAGAACTGTTATTAGATTTTGTAACTCATAGTAGAAAGTTTTTAGAACATCTCAGGTGTCTTTTATTAGAGTCATTTGGAAGTAGATTGTGAAGTGCTGGACACTGGTTGTTGTATCACATTATGGCCAGTTGTAAGTTTAGTGAAGGTTAACAGATTGGGTAACTCTAATCAGTTGAGTTGATGTAGAGCAGCGCAGTGCTGGGATCTATATGCAGAGTTTGTGGTGAATTGGGCATTCTTGTTGTAGCAGGCTTCTAGTTTTGCTAGGGCTGTTTTCTTCAGGATGGTGAAGATAGGAGAGGTGTAAAGGAGGGTAGAGAATAGGTGGGTCCTGGCAACAGATTGTCTAGTGGAGTTGGTGAGGTATGGTTTTATTATATATAGAGAACCTAGTTTTGTGTGAACCTCTTTTATGATTAGACATAGATGTTTATCGAATTTCATGTTATTATCAATTGTGAGACCAAGTAGCTTTGTTTGTGATACAGGATCTACCATGGTATTGTTGGATGAATAGATTAGAAAGGAGGATAGGCAGTCTGGGGTTTTGTTATTTGAAAAGAGCATTAGTTTAGTTTTATTGGGATTAAAAATTAATTGAGAGTCAGAGAACCAAGATTCTACAGCTGAGAAGGAATATTGTTATTTCTTGGAGTTAAGAGAGTAAGGGGGCTGCACAGATGAGTGTAGAATTGCCTGGGTACTGCATGATTGTGGTGAGCTGGGTAGCAGTATGGTGCTTATTGGTGAAGGTACTGAAAAGGAGTGGGCCTAGGATTGAGCCCTATGGAAAGCCTAAGATGACAGGTAGCAGAGTGGAGAAATCGCATTGCCATTTGACAGCATGTTGTTGGTCAGATAGGTAGTTCTGAAACCAAGCATGAGCAGATTGGCTTAGTTTTAGGGTTGAGAGTTCATTGAGGAGTTTTTGATGGGAGACGGTACCAAATGCTTTGGACATGTCTAGGAAGATGGAAGATACTAGTTGACCATTATTTTTGAATTGGTTGATTGTGTTTGTGAAACTTATGAGGACAGTATTGGTACTATGATTAGGAACTGGTTAGAAGGTTATTGTATAAACGGTAGTTCATGAGCTGAATGTGGATAAATTTTTCTAGAATTCTGGATAATGAAGATAAAATCGTCATTGTCCTGTAGTTAGAGAGCTCTGTAGAAGTCTTGACTTTAAGTAGTGATATAATAGAGGATATTTTCCAGATTTTGGGAACATATTGTTCTGTGATAGAGTGATTGATCAAAACAGAGACAGGATAAGAGACGGCATCAGCAGCCATCCTCAGGTATTCAGTAGCTAGATTACCATCAGCGAGGGATGTGGGTTTAAGTTTGATAAGCATTTCTTTATGGTACTGATTTGGATGGGCTTGAAGGAGAAGGCATTGATCGTTTCCTCAGGACCTTTTGGTATGGTTAGAGGAGCATTGCTGTTATTTTTGGATAGTGATAGCATGGAATTAGTAAAATATGTAATAAGTTGGGCAGCTATACTGTCCATAGTATTGGTAGAGGTTAGGGTTGGAATCGAGGATTCCCCAGGTTGTAGTAGTTGTTTTATAGCCGTCCAGAAGTTTCGAGGATTGTTTTGGTGTTTTTGTTGGTGTACAATATAGTATGATTTTGTATCATTCTTGATTTGCTTCTTGGCTTTATTTCTTAGTTGCCGATAATAGTGTAGGGTGGCTTGGTTTTTCTTGGCTTAATATTATGCCCAAGCTTTATCTCTAAGCTTAAGTAACTGGTATCTTTTGTTAGCCTGGGAGCATAGTTTGATTTTACCCTGATAGTTCTAGGAGGTGCTAGACTGTTTAATATGTCTAGTAATGTATTATTAAAGTAATATACAGCAGTATCTAGGGGGAATTACTTGATGCCTTTCCCAACAATCTGATTGTCTTATCCCTATTCTAACTACCCAATCTCAGAAAGAAGCCAGATTAAATTAGAAATACTTTTTATTACAAGTCACTGCATTTGCTTTGGTTTATAGGTCTTCATTACTGCTGGAAAATGTTGTCGTCAGAATGCTTCAAAATGCTTTTTGCCTTTTCTATAGGAGAAAGGAGAGTACATAGAAACCATGTCCCTTGCAGCAACCACACCAGGTGACTGAATCCTATTTCAGTGAATCATAAATCATCAAAATTAGTTTTCCAAATTATCATTGTAACAAATCAGTAAAATGCAATAATAATAAAAGGTACTTATGTATTATCACAACCACGTTCCAAACATCTCACTCTTGTACATACACTGCTGACAAACCACAATGAACAGGTCATAAGTACTCAAATTTCTACTAATAAACACAATGAAACTTAAGTGATTTCTTGTACGTAAGTACTGTTGTTTGTTTTCTGATAGTTGGAGACATCATCAATAAATGGTAGCATGGGAAAAGGACAGGAGTGTAGCTGCTCTGTGGGACATTACTGACATTCAAGAAAATATGGTACAGGTGCATACCCCTCAACCTCTTAGCACAGAAAACCTGAACAAAGCCTGACAGAATTGGGGGACAAAGGGTCAAAAACAGGGGCAGATTTTACATATTGCTGTTATTAACGTAGAAAGTTGCTAGAATAACAGGATTTGTTTTAGCATGAATTTTTCTGAAGGATATAGAGTGTGAAACTCAAATTTATATAATTATTTAGTGACTTCAATCCTCAGATCATCCCAGTGATTTGCTAGAAAGTCCATTTTATAAGAAACAGACCAAAAATAGTAGCAAATATCTGGACATTGCCAGAAAATCTGGACAGTTCAGAGGTATGTTTATGCTCGGTACATCTAACAAAATTTAACTGGACATCAGAAGTTATACCTTTCACATTACATTTTTGCCGTAACTGAAGGGGAACTTTTGGAATTAAGTAATAATGCCAGACATACCTCTCAACATTGGAGAACAAGTCATATGGACAAAGGCTAAAATAATGGCAGAACAACAGCCTAAAAACCTGGATAGATTTTAAATACTTCTAAACTTAGAAAGTGCCAAAATAACATTAAATAACTTTGTCGCTACATGAACAGCATATGAATATATCAAGAGTGAGTTGTCTGCAACATGGTTGCGATAATACTTAAGTACCAAATAAAATAATAAAATAATCTAACTTTTTTGTAAGTGAGAGTCCCCTCCCCCTCTCTTTACCCCGCTTTGCTGGCATACCTTCCACTCACTCCCAAATAAATGTTTACAGTTCCAAGGATGCAGAGTCTTGGAGAAGTGGGGCAACCTTGGGAAAGGGGGTTTTCCTTTTTTCCCTTGAGGCTGCATCCTTGGAGTTGTAGTATTTAAATTAGGGGAACATGGTTGATGGTTTTAACATATGAACAAGGTATGCATAGATAAGGGAATACAAAAATTATTTCCAGATGGTAACTTATGCTTCAGAGCTATGTGAAGTATACATATCCAGTATTAGTCTAAGCTATTTCTTAGCCTTTCCTCCTATTGCCTGTTTCTGCACAGATTATCTGGAAGTTTCTCAAATATTGACCAATGCATTTCACTGTTCATTTCGTATTAAATTATTTAATGTATTTGGAAATTTTATGAACGGTTGCGCAGACACACACACACACACACACACACACACACACACACACACACACACACACACACACACACACACACACACACACACACATATTTAGTCAAAACACTCAGTGGTTGTCATCTGTTTAATTAGCCACATTTGGTCAACATATGCAGATGGCCTGCAGGTATGCAAGATCGACAGTCCCAGGGTATGAGAATATTACCTTTCCCTGGAGGTTGTGCAATCTAGGAGTTATTATATGTATAATTAGCAGGGAGTGTAAAAACAATGTTGTTTTTTTTTTTTTTGAGGACAGTTCATGCGCTGAGGTTCTTTTTCAGCACATCTGTCGCAGTAGTAATGTTAGAATCACATTTCTGTTTCTTTAAAACATATTCTCCTGACCTCATGTGCCTACGTCCTGCTGTTAAACAATTTTTGGATTTTTGCATTCAAACAATTGCTCTTTCATTTGTCACATTCCTTCTGCAACTTTTTCCAATGAATCCATCACTCCAATTAATTTTACATAGTGACTGTTTAGTTTGTTATTAATATTCAGTGTATTGGTTTAGATTTCAGTTTATCAGAATTATCTTGCAGCAATTTAACCTTTATAACCACATGATTACTGCACATCAGTGGTGGTAAAACTTGACATGACAGTAACAGTCATTTCCTTATGAACACAACAATGCTGAGTATGTTTCATTCCCTGGTTGGCTTTTTAACAGTCTGAGGCAGTTGTGTCTTCTGGAATGTACATTGCAAATAATTTCCTTATTAATGTTATTGAGTCAGTATTATTCAAGTCTGTTTCTGGTCAATCTATTCTTTAGATAGTAAACATACTGCCAAGAGTAAGATAAAAGAGATAAAAGTAGTTGTACTCCCATGGAATATGCCATTGGAGACATGATAACTACAACTAGTAATAACAATGAAATTAAAGCCCATAAGGACCTATTAGAATAAACATTGAATAAATATAGGGCTGCAAAGAAATGCAAGGACTCTAAAAAAATTACTAAGAAAAATAAAATAATACAATTCGACATTATGGCAGTTTTAAACAGACTGGAGATGAGGATAATAGCAATAATTTACACTTTTCAGAAACTAATGTAGTAAGTTCAGTTGTGGATACAACTTGTGAAGCTGAGGTAGAAAACTTTGAATTGTCAGAAAGAAAGATTAATAAAGGTTTGCTAATAATAGGAGATTCACTTGTGAATAATCACTCTTGACCATTTACTGCTTTTAATAATAATAAGGTAATAGTATTAGCATTTCATGGGGTTATACTAAAATAACTTTCTATGGTTCTACTTAGACTACTTTCTGTGATTGCTGTTTATTAAAATCTCACTCTGGTTGTAGGGAGATATGATTAGTATCATATGCTATTACATTATATAAAAGATGCAATTTTTTGAATTCTAAACCTATGTAAAGAACATCATGTTGAGATCAGCTTTTACTGAAATTGCTCCTTATGCAAAATTTAGTAATTATATGTTTTGCTAAAGCTAAAGCTAAAATATTTAGCACATGGTTAAGGCAACAGCGCTATCTCAAACAATTGTCAGTAATTACACTATGGAAAGCATGAATAATGATTATTTTTGCAATTGAGTAGTACAAAAACGTTTCATCAAATAAAATTGCTAACAAAGAATATACATTTTTTTAGGGATGGGTCACAGCCGAGAAGAGCATGAAGTATGAATGTTAGATCTAATAACTCTAAAAGGTGTTATAATGCACAGAGTTTAAGTAAAATCTTTGATGAACTTGTAAGACTTACTACAACAACTGCATTAGTCATAATCACAAGTATAGCTTCTTTATCTGCCCTCATTAGTCACAAATCTTTGCTTCCAATAAAATCTTGTAAAGCCTCTCTTTCTGATATAGTCACTGCTTAACCAAACTTAACTGCATACACTTTAGAGCATGAAAGAATAGTAACCAATAGTATTATGATTTTGGGGCAAAGCCCATTTTAAGATTGTTTGCATTGGTTGTCTTTATCACATGATTATTTGAATGTCTTTTTTAAGGGGTTTGTGTGTGTTTTACAAACTTTTCTGATGAAGTTCTTGTTGAAACATTACAGAGAATGAAAATGCTAAGAAAAAGTGTTTGTGGGTTCTTTTTCAGCCATAGTTTCACTTTGTTTTTTTTAGTTTTCTAGTTGTTTAGTAATTTTTGTTGGTATCTCACTTACTACAACAACTAATTATAACTCAGCTGCACTTATGGAGACCTGAAATGGTTAGAACATTAATTTGTGTGTGTGTGTGTGTGTGTGTGTGTGTGTGTGTGTGTGTGTGTGTGTGTGTGTGTGTGTGTGTGTATGTGTGTGTGTGTTGGAGGGGTACGGGGTTATTTTTGTCTGCCAGCTTAGAAAGGATGGGTATTATTTCTGAAATTCTAAGTATACAGTTGAGTAATATCCAACATTGAGATATGATCAGAATATTGATAGTTTATAGAAATCCTAGTATGAACTCAGAATCTTATTATAACTTTTAAATGATTTGGAAGATTTATTGGATCATAAATATGCAGTTGAGTTAGGAGATTAGAATTAGCCTTTAATTAATTAATTGGACATTGTGGAAAGCTAATAAAGTTCATGCAACATTTTATCGATATGTTAAATTCACTACATTTTGAACAATGAAGGTACTAGAGATATCAATATTTTGGATTTAATATTTATAAACTATTAGCAATTTGAGCGTTTTGTGTCTCTTAGTTAAAATGGATCCTGCATCAGTTGATTTTGATACTATCCATTAGAGCAGAAGGGAAGGGAAGAGAGTAGATTGAATATTGGTATACTGGATAAAGACAGTTTAGCCAAGACATTAACTGATTAAAATTGGATTGAATCAATAGAAAATGGGTCAGCGTGATTGTCAACAGAACTATTTCCGCCTAGTTACATAAATTTTTTGACAAAACTAGATTAGTTAAAAAAAGAAGTAGGAAACATATATGTAGTCCCGTGGTAGAAGAAAAAGCTGTCTAAACATCTGATGAAAAAACTGAGAATATGTGAGAGATTTAGAATGAACTCTACGTTTTATAATAAGAAATGTTTAAGCACAGTCACTAAAGAGTTGATGTGTGCCATTTTGCAGAATAAATGCAATCAGGTTTACATTATTTAACACTAGGGACAGTCATGTATTTTGTAAGTCTACAAACTCATTATATAAACTCAAACAAGGATATGTGCAATTGATTTTGACAGCAAACATGTGGAGTCCCTTGGGGACATTTAAATCAATGCTTCATATTTACATAGTATTTCTTCCTTACTTAACATGTTGATCCTCTTTAATTCATCTCTGTTTTTTATGTGCAACTTTACAAGGTATGCCTTTTTGCTTTTCTACTTCATATGCATGTAGACAGCACATGTATTATTTTACATCTCTTAATACATTCTTCCATGCATCTCCTGATAGGAATGTGTAATCTTAACTATCTGTATCTTATAGCATTGCATTTTCATACTAGGTAGTAACCTTATTCACATATAACATGTCAACCTGTTCTATTACTGAAAAAAATGTCATTGTATGTATTGTTGCTGTACTTACTGTATATGTAACATGTTCTCCAAAGAACTATCAATCTGTATATCTTATTTTATAATGTGGTGTGAATAACCATATATGTGTGTGTATTTTCTGTAACTGTAATTGTAGAGCTTTTCTTCCCAGAGGTCCTCTGAAAATGGATACCATTGCCAGTTGGACTTTCCTGGTAAACAAATGTCAGTTACCAAACAAGCAAACAAACAATAGACATTTCTCTGTTTTGGGGAACTGTGACCCTGTTTTTTCATTAAATTTAGTGGTAGTGTCAGATGCAGTGGTGCATTAGGTAACACACTCACATTTGATGCAGAAGGTTGTGAATTCCTTTTCCATGTCAAGTATTTGAATTACTGACACTGCAATGCAGAATAAGGGGGTTGCTGTACTCTAGAGTGTGTCATCCTTCGGATTAGACATTAAACTGAAGTCCCATCTGCTTGAGCTGGTAGTAGATCAGGTGGATGTAAAAGATCCCACTGCACCTATCAAAAAGAGTAGTTTTTTTATTAATATATAAATTACATATTACTTACATATTTACATTATTTATATCTATTTACAAATCTCCATACATTATAAACTTCAGTTTAAGCATTCCCCCCACTCTTTTATCCACAACCAAAACATTATTTTTTCCAAAATCTTTGTCAAAGTCCATTTTCCATTGTATTTAATTTCATTTAGTCTCTTGTTCCATATAGTCCATGAAGCATAAAATATTACTCTGTCCATTTTCTTCACTTCTTCCTGTTTAGGTGCACCATAATAACCAAATTCTATTATGTCCATATTTATTTGTTCAAAATTTAACACACTTTTCACCCTATTATTTTTACATATTTCTTTCCACAAATTATTAACTCTTTCACATTTCAAAAACACATGCACAGTAGTCTCAAACTCTCCACATTTATTGCATATTCTATCTTGCTTTTTTGTATGGCATATTTGCCTTAACCAGCAATTTTCTAATGGATAATCTCATAAAAAAAATCATTATATTCTTTAATCTTTTTATAATTATTATATCTCATCATTATGGCTTTTTTATCTATTTCTAAATATTTCCATGGATTAATACAATGAAATGCTTTCATAATACTTAAGTACCATTCCTTTCTATTTTTCTCACATATATTCTTTTTTATTTTCCATAACACAATTTTGTTTTGGTACTGTTTCATTTCTTCATTTACAATGCTTTTGCTTCATTTTTTAACTTCAATTCCTTCCCACAATTCTTTGTATTTATAATATAGTATAATTTCTATCAAGTTTTTATTTTCCTTCATAATTCATTTAATACCTTATATAAAATTAAAGATGCTCCATGTACTATTGGGCTTATTAAACCCAAACCTCCCCGCTCTTCTTTCCTATACAGAATCCCTCCTTTGACTGGATTCAGTATAGAGCCCCATATAAAAGAGAATATAAGCATCATTAACTCCTTTTCATACTTAATAGGAATCATATAAATGTGAGCAACATAAGCAATTTTCCCATTATCATGGTGTTCAAGTGTGCTTTTTTTCTATATGAAAATCTATATGATTTCCAAAAATGAGTCATATCCTTTACTTCTTTGAGTATACTGACCCATTGTTATTGTCTGTATTCATTCCTTCCAAATGTTATTCCTAATATATCTATATATTTTTTCATTGAACTCAACGCCTCCTATCACACCTTCAAAACCAAATCCTTTACTTTTCTCCTTATTTATATTTAAACCATTTTTTTAAATTTATAGTTAATTTTTCATTTACTTTTTCCATCCATACTTTATTTTTAACAATTAATACAATATCATCTGCATAATTATACATGATTGACCATTTTACTTCCTTCATCATTTTGTATCCATCACTACTTGACATTTTATTAATTTCTTTCACTATTGCATTCATAACTAATGAGAAAATTACACTACTAGCCGGGCATACATTTATAGTTAATTTTTCATTTACTTTTTCCATCCATACTTTATTTTTACCAATTAATACAATATCATCCGCATCATTATACATTATTGGCAATTGTCCTTCCTTCATCATTTTGTATCCACCACTACTTGACATTTTATTAATTTCCTTCACTATTACTTTCATAACTAATGAGAAAATTACACCACTAGCTGGGCAGCCCTGCTTTATTCCACATTCTATGTTTATTTCTGCCTAAATCCAGCCATTTACATTTAGTTTCACATAGTTCCTTTCATAAACAGATTTTCTTACTTGTAATATTTTTTTACTTACATTATGTGTCTGCAAAATTGCCCGTAATGATTTATATTGAATATTATCATAAGCTTTACTTATATCCCCTATCATAACCTTCACTTCTACATTTTTATTTATATCATCAGTTATTTCTCTTATTATCCATAATAACTATTGACTTCCTTTTCCTTTTCATCCATTTACATTTTCATCATATATTCTATCCATTTTTTCTGTAACCTTTTTGTTAATATTCTCATAAACATTTTATAATCTGTATTATTCAATGTTATAGGTCTCCGATTTTTATCTCCTCTTTATTTCTTTTTTAAAAATACATTTTATAACTCCTGTACATATCTCTTTCTCTTTAATTCCAGTTTCTAACCATTCATTCCTAACTTCTATAAAATTGTTTTTTACCACTCTTTCATTTCTTTATACATACCATATTCAATTCCATCCAATCCTGTTGCAGAACTCATGTTAATATCTTTTAAAATTTCATTCAAGTCTTTCATGGTTATTTTTTTTACTCTAAATACTCATTATCTTCCTTATTTAATTTTTCACCTTTATAATTTTGTTCTATGTTTTCTTCTCTCTTAACAAATAATTCCAATACATATTCTTTAATTATTTCATATATGCCTTCTTGCTGTCTTATTTGCTTACCTTCCTTATTTTTTTAATTCTCTTATTATGTTTCCTTCTTTTATTATTTTAGTCAAATAGGATGCTACTTTTTCTTTCCTGTTTTCTTTTCTATTCTTTAAAATTAAGACCCCAAACGATACAATTCTCATAAAACTCCCTCATAGTCATATGATTTTTCCATAATTCCACAAGTTATTTTTTTCTCCTCTAAATCTAATTCATTTTCATTAATTCTCTTTATTCCTTTTCCTGTTCTTATATATATATATATATATATATATATATATATATATATATCTACCTGACTTCACAAACACCACAACACCGACAACGCAATCACGAAACCACATAACCGACAGTACAAAAACACGAAAATCCACATGCCCGACAACGAAATAAACCTTACACACTTCACACACCACAATCAACAAACAAAACACATTCCCCATCCAAAACCACATACACAACACAAGCACACCAAAATCCCTGCAAACCCACACTAAACCTCACATACACAACTACCTACAACCCTGGCCCAGACCCTAACCCTAAGGTCCGTCTACCAAGACACTTACCTGACCCTACCCTAACTCACTTAACACAATCACTACCAAGACACTACCTGACCCCTAACCCTAACTCACTTATAACACAATCACTCACTTACCTGACCCGCCTCCTAACCCTAACTCACTTATCCGCCCCTAACCCAAACACATTCACTCTAACCCTAACTCACTTAACCCACCCTATCCACACTTACCTTACTGCACCCCTAACGTCGTCACACTACGCACAGCCTTTTCCCATTTCGCATCCTCAGCGCCGGTGCTTTCATCCGGCGGTCGGTCTTCTGCACTGTCGATCTTCTGGGTCCCGTTCGGCGTCTTCTGCACTTTCGCCTTTCTCGGCTCGATTTCGCTGTCGATGTTCCGGCGTGTCGGTGAAGTCAGGTAGAACCATATATATATATATATATTCTTCATTTTCCTGTACTTTAACCCATATTGCCACATGAGCTGAAAATCCAGCATACTTAATTCCTTTTTTATAACTTTTAAATGATCGGATATTAAAAAATAATCAATTTCTGTCCTAATTTCATTCCTTTTATAGGTCCAGTAGTTATTCTCCCATACACTTAACTTTCAACTTCTCATAATTTCTTTAGCCATTTTAGCATTACAATTGCTCTTATTTTTCCTTAAATTACAATTAAAATCACCCACCATTATGATGTCCATGTTTACACAAATATATTCAAGAATATTTTTAAACATCATTTCTCACTCTTTATTTGTTACATTTGCATATAAAGCTATAATTCTGTACACATATTTTTTCCATCTCATGTCTATTACCATAGTCCATCCTAGTTCCACTATGGTTACATCTAATATTTTAATGTTTTCTTGACATAATATACATATACCCGAACATGTTTCTTTTCCCATGTTCCAAACTACCACACCATTCCAACGTTTTCAGTTTGTGTTCTTTTTTCTTGTTAATAATCTGATATATTCTAAAACAAAAATAAGTTATGTTACCTACCATAAAGTTCCATGTGAGTTGTCCATCTCGCCTTCATTCTTACTGATGGGTTCAGAGCTAATCTTCGGCTCTGACTCGCCCAAATACAAAAGCTCGATGTCTTCAACCAGCTCGTGGCTTACTCCCTATCCCATGATGCACTGGTGCTTCCCTCAGATCTTGTTTGCTGCCAATAATGCTATATGCCAACTCCTAATAGACCCAACAGCATAGAATACACTACAGAAAGGTCAAAGTACAGCCATGCCTCACCTCAGGTTCTCAGTCCTCAAGAAGCCTGGATGGGGATTGGATGATGGGACATAAGAATGAAGGCGAGATGGACAATTCACATGGAATGTTATGGTAGGTAAATAACTTCTTTATGTGAAGTTGTCCTATCTCACCTTCATTCTTACTGATGAGATAGCGTCCTAAGCACCATCTTCTTGGGTGGCTCATGGGAGTATATTTTTCAGGACAGTGGAACCAAAGGAAGCCCTGTCCCTGGAGGCCCTATCCACTTTGTAATGAGTCATAAAGGTATGAGGCCTTGACCAAGTGGCTGCTGCACAAATGGTATCTATAGGTAGTTTGGCTGAAAAGGTTGAAGAAGTGGAGGCAGCTCTATTTGAGTGGGCCTTTATCTTGTCTTGCAATGTTCTAGTCACTGAATTGTAAGTAAAGGAAATACAATCCAATAACCATTTTGATAATGTGGTCTTTACTACAGGAGTACCTTTCCTGGAGTCTGAAAAGGAAACAAAGAGTTGATCCATTTTCTTGAAGTCCTTGGCTCTGTCTAAATAAAAGTGAAGCTGTCTGTGAACATAAAGTTTGTGCAACATGTACTCTGCCTTATTCCCATACTTAGGGAAGAATACAGATAACTCTATAGACTGATTCAAATTTGTCTCCAAATATACGTTTGGTAAAAATGAAGGATTAGTATGAAGAGGCACTTTATGATTATGAAATATCATGTATGGGGATTTAATGGACAGAGCTTGTAACTCTGAAATCCTCCGAGCAGAAATTATAGCCACAAAAATATGTTTTTCCATATGATATACTTTAGGTCACATGAAGAGGCTGGTTCAAAAGGTGGTAGAAATATTCATGATAGAACAAAATTTAGATTCCATGGAGAAAGAGGGGATTTGATGGGTGGTCTTAAATGGATAATGCCTTTTAGGAAAGCTTTCAAAAGTCTATGAGACATGACATTTGACCCTTCATCACCAAAATGAAAATTTGATATTCTTGCTAATTGAACTTGAATAGTAATGGCAGCTGCTCCCTCATTGAAAAGTTTTGTCAAAAATTCCAGAATAGAAGATATTGGAGCTAGGTAAGGATTAATATGATTATGTGATGCCCATATTGAGAATCTTTTCCATTTTCTGAGATATAACTTCCTAGTGGAGGATTTGTGAGAGGATGTCAATATATGCTGAGCTGGGGTGAAAAAGGGAATAGAGTAACCTCTGGATATGGTACTTTGTACCCAGCTGTGTTTTGTTATTTTTAGCCAGGCATCTAGGCACAAATGTAAGCATCCCCTGACTGCCTCCAGAGATGGACAGGTGGGCCTTCTTTCAGGAACACTGATAGGGCTTCCCAAAGAACTATTCTCTGTCACCCTGACTCTGTGAACCCCCTCTGCCATGTGGTCGGCATCTTCCATTATTGCCCCCTCCTCTGCCTCTGGAGGGGGGTTCACCACATGTGTCCTGAAAGGCATCTTGAGATTTTCGGAACCACATTTATCCTCCCTTCAGACCTTTGGGGTAAGGTCTGGTAGGTGTAGGAAAATGGACTCCAACGGCAGACAGAGTCTTTTCCTCTTGTTCACACCTGGTAACTTTTTCTTTTACTTTGTGTCCAAAAAGGGACAAGCCATCGAAAGGGGTGTTGATAAAGGATGACTTAAAGGGCTCCACAAATGAACACAAGCGCATCCAGGAATGTCTTCTAAGAGCGATTCCTGTACCCGTTGCTCTACTCGCTCCATCAGCTGCATAAGAAACCAGATGCATGGACAAGTTTACTACAGAATCAAGGGTGGAGAGTTGGGAGGATATTTTGTCTGTAACCCCTGCAGCTACTGAACCCTGAAGAGTATCTCCCAGCTCTTTTATGATATCTCTTTGCAAGCTAGTAAAATCTGTAAGGTAATTTAGTGATCTTAGTGTGAAGGTCACTAAAGTAAACATGCGGTTTCTGTATCTGTCTATTACCCTCGAATCTTTATTTGGTGGATGGACTGATGCCATGGCATCAACAGGGACACCTTTGGTGAGAAAAGCTTTGTCTTGTGGCAAAGTAATAAATTTATTAGGCCTCCTATGAATAGGTTCCACTGTATCTGGAGACTCCCATGCCTTTCGACAAACCAGGTCCATAAGTTTGTCGAAAGGCGGAGACACTCAAGTGGTGGAGGGCTGAGACCTGAAAGCCTTCAGATAGACCGACTCATCATCAGTAGAGTTGATGGGCTTCCAACCACACCTCTGTTTGAGAATCTCTAAGATATCTGCAAAGGAGATATCTTCTGAGGGTGACCATGGGGACCCTTCTGAATCATCTAGGACAGTATCTGAGGTGACATATTCCTGAGGGGAGTCCAAATGCTTCCTCTTGCATAGCCTCTTCCAAGGAACCTCCTCAGTGAGAGCTTCTGGGGAGTCTTGGAAGAGCAGGCCTCACCTGATGGGGCATCCTGTGGCTCTGGGTCTCTACGCTTCTATGGAATCTGTAATGTGGAAGTAGACATCGGTGCTTTAGGGGAAGAAGCTGCTGGTCCTGATGAAGTGGATGTCCATGGGGACAATGCTCTCCTCATGGCATCGAAAGCCCCTCAACTCTGATGCAAAGGAAACCCTGGATCTGAAGAAACAGTTTCCTTGGCACCAAGACAGTGGGCTCCGAGCCAGAGGTAGGTGCTGAACTCACCCACGCCAAAGCCCCGAGAGGCAAAGTCGGACCCGACAAATTGGTTTGACTGTCCTACCCAGACCCAACCAGAGAGTGTTGGCCCCTAAACTCTTCTCAGCACCAAAGTAGTCTGAGAAGTTGGATCTGAAAATCCTGGACCAGGTCTCGGTACCGATGACTCCACAATCATCAGTTCCGAGCATTTGGCTCTGGAGCCTCGAGTCAGATTGGAGGAGGAACAGATGTGGGGGAGGAAGGTTAGTCGGTTCCAAAGCCAGAGGGTCGGCCCCTATGAAAGCTTGGCCAATGCCTGTGTCTGCAGAAGCCTCTGCACTACACGATCCACATCAAAGTCAGACAGGCTTCTTGAGGACAGAGATGATGGAGCTGAAGAAGCTATGGATTGCAATATAGGAGATTTCAATGTGGTAGATACAGGCTCCAAAACCGGGGACTGGCTCCTCACTGTTATGACTGTCGGCTCTGAAGGCAGTGGAGCTGAGGCTGAAGGTCTGTCAGATTTAAATTTGCTGGATGAAGGAGATTTTCCAGACTCCAAAGATCCAGAGGAAGAGGATTTTTTTTTGCAGGTTTAGCTGGTTTGTCATGGGTAGTCTGACCTTGCTCTATTGCTTCCTGAAAAGAAGACTTAATGAGGCCTCTGACAATCAGTTTGTTCCTTCTCTCCTGAAGAACCCTAGAACTGAAGGAATGGCAGATACAGCATGTCTCTTGTAAATCTAATGCTCCTAAACAGCACACACAGTCTGTGTGCCCATCAGTGATAGGCATTTTTGTCCACATTTTGGCATTTTTATAACCCAATGGCTTACTTTGTTTACTCTCTTTTTCTTTTTCTCTCTCTTGCTGAGGCATTTTTTAAATGTAATTTAAATAATTTAAACAAATTAAACAACTATGTGAAGAAAAAAACTCACACACACGCACAACACACAGAAAGAGACCTCTAATTTAAATGGACTTAAAGGAAAATATTTTACTTAAACTGTAAGCCTTCTAACTAAAACAGTCTTTCCAAAAAGAAAAAAATATATCTAAATGGTTAGAGCCTTCTAATTTAAACAGGCTCGAAAATACACACCTGCACACAATGAAAGACTGCTGAATATTTTACAACAATAAACCGTCAAAAAATAACTATCCAATGTTAACTAACAACAACAACTATAATAAGGGAGTAGGGAGATTAACAAAGTCATTAAACGAAGGCCATGGTTTAAATGTGAAAAAAAACACACACTTGAAGAGATAAGGGAAATCACTAAAGTGCAATTAAAGATAAAGAACTATTCTAAATAGAGAAAAACTAGTCATGCTCACTAAAGTTATAATATTTATATAAGAAGATCAAAAAACACTTAGCCAGAGCTGGTGAATCGCCCGATCTGTTGCAGTGGCAAACAAGATCTGGAGAAAGCACCAGTGCATCATGGGACAGGGAGGAAGCCGCAAGCTGGTTGAAGACCTCGAGCTTTTGTATTTGGCTGAGGAACCCATCAGAAAGAATGAAGGCGAGATAGGACAACTTCACATCATGTGTATCTACTGCAGCACACCATTGTAATATACCTATTCTCCTTCATACTGTTCACATTTAAAGCTAATATTTTCAGCATTTAAGAACAGTTAGTATTTTATTGTATTTTTGTAATGTTTTTGGAAAATATATTTCAATAAAAATTTATTATGGAAAAAAAAAGAACAGTTAGTATAATAAAATGTTTATCCTTTTCCTTTCTTATTTTCTCTAAGCATTATGCTTTTAAATTTTCTTTTCCTTTCTTTAACTCTTTTCCCTATCAGATTCATTTTGTTTTTTACTGTGCACCAATCGTCATCTTCCTCACTTTTCTCCTCTGTTTCATTTTCCTTGTTACGTTCTTTAACTTCATGTATAACCCCTTTATCAGTCACACCTTTTTGTACCTGTTCTTGTATAACACATTCTACTCTCTCTTTATCCTGTATAACTTCATTTTCATTTTCTTGCACATTCATTTCATATTCTAGCCATGAATGCCTCGTGTTGCCACATTTGTTGCACTTTAAATCACATTTGTTTGCATTATCCCCTGTTTTATCACATAAATAACATCTTTTTTTATCATATTCATGATTAAATGATCATTTTTTTCCACAAAAATAACACGTTTTTGATTGATCCCTGTATTTCACAAAACCCCTATTACCATGAACATCAATAATGCTAGATACGTGAATATGTTCATAGGTGGGTACTAGGCTATCTGCCTGAAAGCATATATAAGCCTAGCCAGAATGTGTTGGCGTTCACCACCCCCTTAGATTAGTTCCCTGTGCTTCCATCCAGCATAGCCACTGAAGTGATCTCTGGGGTAAACTTTCTGTTTCCCATCCACTCATCAAGGTTTCTCTTGAAGAGTGTTAGCGAGGAGCTCTGCCTAATGTAGATTGGAATTTTGTTGCAAAGCATGGAAAGTCTCTGGGACAGGAATATGTCCCTCCATCATGTCCTATTTATTGTTGTGGTGAGGTTTAGATCCCTAGAGCATGTGACTTGAGGGGATAAGGTTTTCTTTAGGTGGACCATGTCCATCAATTCTGGGTTGGACATGGCCTTGTATGTCAGGCAGAGATCACCTCTGAATAGGCAGTATGCAACCGAGTACAGCTGGAGTTTCTTCACTCGAGCTGCATAGGCCATCTGTTTGAGGTCAGTGATCCTCTTGGTGAGGTACTTCTGTGGTCTTTCCAGCTGTTGCAGGTGTCTTGTAAGGTACATCCCAAATGGGGCATTGTACTCTATGATGAGGTCTCATGAGTGATGAGTAGAGGGGCACAATGACCTCTTTTGATCTGGATGCGAACCCTTTTGTGATTAGGTGGGCCACATAGAAGGATTTCCTAACCACTTTGGCAATGTGATTATCAAAGGAGAGATTACTATCTACTTGGGTCCCCAGATCCCTTATTACATTTTCTGTATTTAGGGGACTACCACCTATGTGGTAGTTTGTGGGTACTTTGTTTTTTCCAAAGTGGATGACTATGCACTTTTTGGCATTTAGCTTGAGGCCATGATTTTGACACCAGGTATCTGTCTCAGTGAGACCCTTTTGGAGGATGTCTGTGTCAGCTGGAGAGTCAATTATAGCCCCTAGTTTGCAGTCGTCTGCAAACTTGGTCAGCCATAGTCCTTCTGTGCTTGCCTGTACCTCTGAGAAGTATATGCCAAACAGGAGGGGTCCTAGGACTGAGCCCTAGGGAATGCCACTTGTAACCGGTTTAGAGTCAGACCTAGCTCCCGCAACTCTCACCATGTGGGTTCTGTCCGTGAGACAGTTGGCAACCCCTCTTGTGACGTAGGTGTTTATGTTCAGGCTGGTGAGCTTGTCTATACTACCAAAATGGGGAATGGTGTTGAAGGCCTTTGCAAGGTCTAGGTAGGCTGTGTGTACCACCTTTCCCTCGTCTATAGCCTTGTTAACTGTCTCAAAGAAGTTCATTAGGTTTAGGAGGCATGATCTGCCCTTAACAAAGCCGAACTGGGTAGGGTCCAGTGTTTGGAGGTTCCCAATGTCTCTGTTAATGAGTGCCATGATGATGCACTCCATAGCCTTGCAGACCAAGCTAGTCAGGCTTATAGGGCGATAGTTCCTCTGGTCAGTTGTGTCTCCACCTTTGTGGAGTGGAATAACCATTGCTGTGCGCCACTCTATGGGTACATAACCTGTGGAGAGGGTGAGTTTGAACAGTTGTTTAGGTGAGGGGCTAGTTTGTCTTTGAGCTCGTGGAGGATGCAGCCTGGGACACAGTCCGGTTCCACTGATGCTGTGTTTTTGGCTTTGGAGAGGGCTGTTTTAACCTGAGTGTGATTTCAGGGTCTCTACATTCTTCTGGTATGGTTATGGGCCGTTTTGGGAGTGAGTGGGGTGACGTTTGCACTAAACCTGTCTGCCAGGATGTTGGCAATATTGATTGGTTCAGTGTATTTTGTGCTATTCTGCACTAACTCTGAGCAGATCTGAGCATTGCCACTTAGATTCTTGACATAGCTAAAGAATGCCTTGTGGTTATCTTTGGTGTCCTTGGCAATTTTTCTTTTGAAGCTCGCCTTGGATGATTTTATGAAGGATCATAGTTTCTTGCTGATACTGATCAGGGATGTCTTCCCTTCTTGGGGATTTTACTCTTTTCTGTACTAGTTTCCTCCTTCTATTGTATAGCTTGTTTATGGCAGGGGTCCACCAGACTGGTTTTCTTTTTTTGGAAGAGTGAGTCTTGGTTTTGCTTGGGATAGTACAATCCATGCCTTCTTGTAGGTACCCATAGAATGCATTAGTAAAGGATTTTGCAGCTTGGACAGCATTATCCTTTAGCATGGGGGCTTTGAAACTTTCCACCTCGGTCTTAAGTAATGTGAAGTTTGCTTTTGAAAAGTTTTTCACGGTGGTTTCCTTGTCCGGGGGTGGGGGCAGAATGTGGATATCCAAAGCGATTTGTTTATGGTCAGATCTAACCAGCGAGGGGTTGACCTCTGTTGTGGAACACCAGTCGCCCATGTTGGAGATGACCAGGTCCAATATGTTGTCACCTCTGTTGGGAGTGTTGACCAGTTGATCCAGGGCATTTGAGTTTATAAATTCTAGGAAATGTTGGGCAAGGGAGTTAGTACTTGAGTAGTTCTCCCAGTTAATGTTTGAGTAATTGAAATCACCCAATATTAGGGTGTTTGGTAGGACCTTTATGTTTCCCATTGTTTCCAGAAATGCAGAATGGGGGTCCTGGGACATGGTGGGTGATCTGTAGCAAGCAACAATTTGAATTGCAGTTTTGCCCATTGTTAGTTGCACGTGGATGGTCTGTGAAGCATCGTGCTGTGCCACTAACCTGGAGGTGTGGGTATCTTTGATGAATATGGATACACCCCCACCTTTTGTATTTTGGTCCGGGTTCTGTGGCCAAAATGTATGGTATGAGTTGTAGCCTGGTAGTGCTGGGGTGCTCTCTGGAGCCTTAAACCAGGTTTCTGTTACTGCACATATATCGATTTTCTCCATACTGAGGAGTGCCTTGAGTGAGTGCATTTTGAGATTTAGACTTCTGGCATTGAGTAGCATTACCCTCTATTTTTTGTTACTTGTGCTATTTACGGCAGTGGGTTTGTCTTTTGAGCCTTGCCTAAAAAATGCACTATGGGGGTGGCAAGAGCCTTGGCCAGTATTCAAAAGCCTAAGGGTGACAGGTGCAAACCATCTCTAGCCAAGCAGCGTGGCTTGTCGAGCATGTCATCCCAGGTGGACAGAATTCAGTATTACTCCAAATTCCCATTCCCAAGTCCATAGTCCTCTTTCATCATATATTTTTGTAGTATCCATTACTTCATTACATATAGTTAACAAATGTTCTTTCAGTTCTTTTACTTCAGTTTCAGTTCTAAACTGGATCATTATTCTTTTTTTGTTTATCTGTAAAAAGCTGGCATGACATATTCTGACCATGGATAAATATTTTTCTTTTGTTCATATGCACCCAAAAGATTTTCCATGGCCTGCCCAGTCTCAAATATCAAGTTACAAAAAGTATCTTTATTAATTAAAATGAATGCTCTTACCTCTTTTGCTTTGACACCCAGAGGTGCTATGACAGAATCCCAAACCTTATACCTGTCCAAACTTTTTTGTTTTTTACAGCTCACACGTACTGTATACTTCTTTTTTGTTTCTTTCATTTCTTCTTTCTTCCTTGCTCCTTCTGCCACAGTTTGTGTATAAGTTTTTGTCTCTTGAACTTTTTCTAGCACAGACTCTTTTTTTCCTTTTTCTTCTTCTATTTTCTCTATGATGTCACTCCATAAAATTGCTACTCCACTTTCTGATTCACTTTGGTTTACCATTTCTTCCAAATAATCATCCTGCAACCCTCCCGATTGGAGGGTTGTAATTATGCATTTCTCAGAGGTAACTGTCGCTTCTTCAAACAATCTTTTCTGAAAGTTTTCCTCTGAATACATCTCTGTTACAGCTAGAATCTCTTTTTTTCCAGTATCACTGTTTTTCTGCACTCACAGCATCAGAAAAAAACTTCTGTCAGTGATTCTACCATTTCAACTACATTTTCATCGACCTTCACTTAATTTTCAGCCAAAGCTAGGGTTGCCACCTTTTCAAATGGCCAAAGTGGGACATTTTCGGGACACACATCAGATTTTACAGGAAAGGGTAGAACTTAACTTTTTTTCCTAAATAAAAGCTTATTCTTGTAGCAGTTTAGTTGCTTATTATGTTTCTTGTAACATTTAGGTATTTTAGATACAGAAATAAATATTTTATGCAACTATTACATAAAATATGGGACATAATTATGTCCTACAATCTCAGGACATTTGCCCTTTTTAATATTTTTTGTCAGGACACAACTACCCAAAGAGGGACTGTCCCTCTCAAAGTGGGACAGGTGGTAACCCTAGCCAAAGCTGAATCAGCCATATTTTCTTCCTGTTCCTCCTGGCTGCCTCCATGCCTGGACAGGAAACAGGAAGTCAGGATGTGTAACACACAAATTATTCCCCCGACTACCAAGAGTAAGAGAAGTTCCCTGATGCCCTAGCCAAATTTCCCCTAGTAATATAAATACCACCTCAGACTTCTCCTGTAAAGAAGCCACTAGCTAAGTGGGACTAACTTGGTTAACATAGGATAGATAGGCAGACAGACAGATAACATTAATTAATTATATATGATATTATTTGTTCAATATTTCAATTAATGAAGTTGCATATGCATTAAGGTTAGTTAAGGATACATGTGTTATAGGATCAAATATTTCTGGGCAATTAATATAATATCAGGAGATATATTTAGTAAACTTTTATTGACATTTTTTCCTCTTAATTGGTTTAAGTCCTGTGTGGTCCCAATTTACAAGAATGGAAGCAAGCAAGATATAGTTCATTATAGATCCATTAGCTTGAGCATAGTACTAGAGAGATGTTTTAAAAGATGCTTGTTACAATATCTTATTAAGAATGAAAATTACAGACCACATACTGATACCTCTTAATCTGGATACATGAAAGATAGATCAGTTTCGACCTGTATACAAGGTATAGCCAAACTATCCACTTATGCTGTGCTGATAAGGCAATAAAAAGGTTGAACATGCATGTTCACAGCTAGTGGGGGTTGGCTTTATGGACCTGGATGTAGCCATAACAACTTAAAAAGTAGAAAAGTCACGGACATTCAGAAGCTGAAACACTTGATGCCCTTAAGGGGTCATTTGCATATGTCCTATGGGTTTCCATTACAGAAGGTTTAAGTTCTCACACAGTGAAAACTCTAACTTGGTTGGCTTTCTACTGAATGTTTTTTTCTGTAAGAGCGTTTTACCCTTTTCTTTTTAGATAGAGATATAGATAGATAGATAGATAGATAGATGTAGATGTAAATATATATGTTATGTCCTAGGGGAGCTAATCAGAATGGCATAGTATGCTTTGTCTGCCTTTGTGATGCCTGTGCAATTCTAGCATCTCAAGCTATTTCACAAGATGTGAATGTAATCCACAAGGAAGCACTGCTAGACAATGATACATTGCTAAATGAAAGCTGCCATACCTCTTAAGCTACAAAAATATACTACATTGTGGACAAGCCTATAACAGATACAACCATTCTTTGAGGAGAAGCTTACTGATTTTTACCTAGCTGTTACATAAATATATTTTGCATCATCTTTGAATGCTAGTGAATACTAGTAGAGCATAAAGGAATACATTCTTCCAAGCAACACAGTAGTTTTCTATTTACGTTATGACAAAATTTAGGCTCTAGTGGAGTGCCAGTAGTCATTTTTAGCCCTTCATAGTCATTTCAGAATAATGTCAGCAGTTTTTGCATGTATAATGTTTAAGTATGTTAGAATACTGTCTACTGTCATAATCAATATGTGTGATATATTGTAACACATATAAGGATGTCATATTGTCACTTGTTGTAAACAGGCAAGCCTCACAAAAAGCCTGTGACTGTAACACCTGTACTAATACTTACAGCCCCTATCATTTCTACATAATGTTTGTTAAACCAGCATTCTCTACAGTTAGGCAATAGCTAGGAATAACCTCACTGTATATTTTAAATATCCTGTGGCTTTTGCATTAAAGCTGTGCAGTGTGCAGGTTGAAATGTATTCTCTCCGTGCATAATCAATTCAAGATATTTTAACTAGATGGACTTTTAATCTTTCACTTTAGAAAGTGAGTTACATATGTCCAGTGCAGTGTAATTAAACATTTCACATGCAGTGAGTCACTGATATTTTTCAAGTGTATGTAGTAGCAGACTTAAGTAAGTCCTAGTAGCTGACCAATGAAATTAACACTGGCAGTGCAAGCCTTTCTGTGGTGCTACCAGTTGTAAAGTCTTTGAAAATATGCCTAAGCATAAAACTGAGTGCCAAGCAAATTAGGGCAATGAAAGCTTCAGTCCCCTCACAATTTAATAATAACTGGTGTGACTGAAAGGCATGCAGGATCCTGCTTGATGGTCCCAAATTTCAAATTCCACACATTTAATCCCGAGGAGAACTGCTGTAATAACTCATCTGCCATGCACTGTACTACAAAGAAAAGCATGCTGAAAAAAAACATGAAAAGTACTAGTGATTCCAAAGGTGAGAAAGTCTGACATTCTGTGGCCACCTGCCAAGTGATCAAGGTGGTTTTGGAGATCCTGTATAGCTTTTCCAACAAAATAACAGCATAAAGGCATTTGCCCATATTACAAACTGCTGTGAGTACCGGCCTGTATTTTTATAACTGTCAGAGCAGCAGTGGGTGTCCTAGCTGTGTGACACCTGAAGGTATGTTTATAATTAAGATAGCACTGTTGGATCACTTTTATCAGCTGCATTGAGCAGTGTGGGAGTCAAGGTAGATGAGCTGAACAGAGATACAGGCATCTCCCTAAGAAGACCGACTGAGGTATTTCCTCACAGCAATTTACCTGTTTATATGCTACTTGACTGATACTGCTTTGTACTTTTCCATTTACAAAATATTAGAATTCTTTGCAATTGTATGCCATTTAGCAAATACAAAGGGTCTATATTATGAGATCAAATGTTTAGGTGGCCGAACACCTAAACATCGAACTTGTAATATCGAACCGTTGGCCACAAAACAAAAAACATAACTTTACACCAAATCTAAGTGGGGGGCTTCACCCACCACACCCCTGACGTGGGGGACTGTGCCCCCCACACCCCCCTAACTAAATATACCAACTACGAGATCGCTCTACAGTACACAAAAGGCAAAATCCAGCAAATGGCCAAAGGAAATCTTTGCCTGCGTTAAATCGTCCGTTTGCCGTTTTTTGCTTCCGATATTACAAGTTTGTTTAGGTGTTCAGTCACCTGAACATTCAATCTCGTAATATAGACCCAATACAAAGGATATAACTATGCTCTTTTGGTGCTTGAATTCTGGAAAATAATACTTATGCAGTCTATCAGATGGTATTTAATTACTGTGTACTGTTTAGCAGACATATGATGTGTATGTAGTAACGCTGCCAGATTCCATCTCTCTATCATGAAATTTATTCAGAAACATGACCCACATCATGGGAAATGCAAACTTGCATCAAACAACTATTTCATTCCAAACAAACAACAACAACAGCAAAAACATAGTTAAAAGTAAAGGAAAGAAATAAAATATACACCTCAAGTATTATGTGTGTGACTTGAACCGTTTGATCATATATTCACAAGAGGCAATATTACTATTACTGGTTTCTGGTCAAAGAGAAAACAATTATTGCAGTATTTTGGTTTAATCCCAGAAGTTATACCCTGAACTGTATGTCTAATCTTTACAACAAATGCAAGTTAAGAAGAGAGGCAATAATGAAATGATAATGTTTTATCCTCATTGCCATAATATTTTTATTTTATAATTTAAATGCCTCAGAAACAAGTTACCAAACAGTTTGCATGATATGCTGACCCTGATTAACTGAGCTAGATCATAAATAATTGACATCTTTCAGATTACTAGACAATCATTTGAATCAGATGGGGGGAGGGTCAATAGGTTGAAAGAAAGAAAAACAGAAAAAAGTGTCGGATTTAAGTCTGGGAATGACCTCATACACATATTACGAAATAATAATATAGTACATTAAATCTTGATTCCTTCTTGTACGTGTGTGTGTGTGTGTGTGTGTGTGTGTGTGTGTGTGTGTGTGTGTGTGTGTGTGTGTGTGTTTGGGGGAATGGTAGCTTGGTTTGTACATTGAAGCATATGCTTTTTTTACGTGGGTTCCAAAGGTACTTGTTTAGAGAAGATGGAGAAGTACTATTGCTGAGACATAGATAAAGGCATACTGGAATAATACCACCTGCAAGCAGTTTGTCATTAGTATTAATTACAGAATACAAGTAACTGACTAACTAAAGTAAATGGCTTAGGCTTTGACATTTAAGGTTGATGAATACACAAGCTTTACAAACAGTCTGTTAACATTACCTTTCAGTTGCCCAAGTTTTTTCAGCCCATCTTCTCCTATTTAGAGCAAAACTTAAGGGTTTCATAATAACGTTTTTGCAAATTATTGTACACATACTAGAAAGCAGGAAAACAATTTGAGTTATGAGTTATTTTACAAGCTCTGCTGAAGGTTTGAGGGAGGCTTACTGTGAAGGTCTGTCAGCTGATCTTATCCTTGTCACCACCTCCACCAACACAAATTTCAAAACACATTTCTTCAATTGCATATAAAAATTCTGATCAAGGGATACTAGTTTCAAATGCACATACACTGTTTCATGTCTGTAAATATTATTAGGATACTGAGGAGAGACACGACTAAGCAAAGGCAAAAAGACAGAAGGGTACAGAATTCTGTGGTCACTGATATAGTCAGCTGAGTTGTAATGCCATTACGACTGTAGTCAAAACGTTGGTGCTGTTACCCTATAGTGCAGAAGAAGAGGATACTGACTGCTATGAAGTCTCCACCTCAGTAACCCCTCCAATACATCACCAGTTTTCTTTTTCTTTTTTACACACTAATTTACCACACCACTGCACAGGTACCAGCCCTTAGCTAAGCTCATTAAAGTTATCACCTATTTCCAGTCGTTCTGGGTTAAACTCTATTCCTATTTCAATATGGCTACATTGACTCAAATTACTGCAATGATCAAAGGCTCCATCTTCCACAGGTAGAAAGAAATGATTTGTCTCCATCCACCCATGTCTCAAAACTGATGGATGACAACCATGAGAGAATTCATGTTGATCTACTGAATGCATTGTTTCTGATGCCATTCAGAAGAAAACTAATGACAAAAAAAAAAAACATTTTTGGCCGACAGAAAAAAATGTTTTTTTTTTTACTGTGGAGTAAGCGCCCACAGTCTCGTAATGTATATATATATAGCTAGATATGTATGTATGTATGTATGTATGTATGTATATACACACACATATATATATATATATATATATATATATATATATATATATATATATATATATATATATATATATATATATATATGTGTGTGTGTGTGTGTGTGTGTGTGTGTGTGTGTGTGTGTGTGTGTGTGTGTGTGTGTGTGTGTGTGTGTGTGTGTGTGTGTGTGTGTGTGTGTGTGTATAAATAAATAAATAAATAAATATAAATATATATATATATATATATATATATATATATATATATATATACACAAGACTGGAAAATCTCCTTTATCAGCCTCAACAAAAAGTTGAGATCCCTCATCAAATCCTCTAAAGCTAGATATGAAAATAGAATTGCAACAGATAGTAAAGACAACCACAAGGCCTTCTATAGTTATGCAAAGAATCTCCATGGCAATACCCAGATTTGCTCTGAGCTACTGCATAATGGTATCTCCTATACCAAACAGATATTGCCAATAATCTGGCCGACAGATTCAGTGCCAACTTTACTCCTTTCTCCCCCTCAAAGGACTAGTTACAATGCCAGTAGATTGCCAGGCACCCAGTACTACTGCTGCACAGGTTAAAACAGCACTGCCTAAGGCCAAGAATACAGCTTCTATGGGACCTGACAATATCCCTGGCTGTGTTCTACATGAACTACAGAGTGAACTGGCACCTTACCTGTGTGCCCTGTTCAGTCACAACCTCACCTCAAGCTTAGTCCCTACTGAATGGTGCACTGCTACAGTCATCCCACTCCACAAAGGAGGAGTGACAACAGACCCTGGGAACTATTGCCCCATTAGCCTGATGAGTCTGATATGCAAAGCTATGGAACACATCATCATGGACCTAGGATACAGGGAATCTTCAAACTCTGGGTCCCACACAGTTTGGTTTGTGAAAGGTAGATCATGCCTGCTCACCTTGGTCAACTTCTTTGAGTCAGTCACCAGAGCTGTGGATGAAGGCAAGGTGGTTCATACAGCCTACCTTGATCTGGCCAAGGCTTTTGATACCATTCACCACTCAGGAATCATGGAAAAACTCACTAAGCTAGGCATCAACCCCAATATCACTAGGTGGGCTGCAAACTGGCTCACAGGTAGAACCCAAAGTGTGAAAGTAGTTGACTCCAAGTCAGACTGCCGACCAGTCATGAGTGGAGTCCCATAGGGTTCGTTCCTGGGTCCTCTCCTGTTTGGTATCTACTTCTCTGAAGTCCAGGCCAACACGAAGGGACTCTGGCTGACAAAGTTGGCAGACGATTGAAAGTTGGGAGCTATTATTAACTCCCCAAGTGATATTGACATCCTACAGAAAGGCCTCACTGAGACCAATGACTGGTGTCAGAACCATGGCCTTAAGCTCACTGCCAAAAAATGTGTCATCATCTCCTTTGGGAAAAACTCGGTTCCCATGAATTACCACATCGATGGTATTCCACTGAACACAGAAGCATTCTAAGAGATCAGGGGGAACACAGGTTGACAGCAACCTCTCTTTGGACCACCACATTACCACTGTGGTCAGAAAGTCCTTCTATGTGGCACAGCTCATTACTAAGGGTTTTGCATCCAGGAAGAAAGAGGTCATTGTATAAGGGTATGGGCTGGGATAAGCATGGTATTTCTGACTATGGTGGATAAGACATCATGCAACAGTACTGATTTACAGATGAGTAAGCTAAATCAGCTAATTAGCACAATCACTGCTCTGTGATTCTTACTTTTGACGATAAAAAGCCCAGTAGTTATGCTTTAGGAAACTATATTATGATTAGCAATTTAGAGCTGGATAATAATTTGAACTGCCATAAAGTCATACTGACAGCAGACAAATAAACAGGTAATGGACCTCAGGACTGCAGGGTCCACACAAGAGTGCATGGAAGCAATATGATGAGATACTGAGTAGTGGAGTGGGATAGGTAAGATAGCTCAACGGTTTGATAGATGACTGTCTTGCTGTGGTGGTGGTGGGAGTTTACCCTGACAGGTCACAGATCACAAGGTCATGATAGAGTGCTTTCCTTCTATGGGGGCTCACCCTGACAGGTAAGAGAACACAAAGGCATGACAGAGTACTGTCCTTCTGTGCGGGTGCTCACCGTGACAGTTAAAACAACACAAGCACATGACAGGCTATTGTCTTGCGGAGTGTTTGTGCGTGTGTGGTGGGGGGGAGGGTTCACCCTGACAAGGAGCAGAGAACAAAGGCATGACAGATTATTGTCCTGCTGTTTGTGTGTGTGCTTGTGTGTGTGTTGGGGAGGGCAATGCTTTAACATTTGCACACAGACCATAAAACATATTATGGGAATATGGGGCCTCATACACATATGTCATATCATGCGCTACTAGCACAGTGTTGCAAGAGAGTGGACACTATGACACAGGGTATGAATGGTTACAGTACAATATCAGACAGGTATGTGGTCACAAAATGGAGGTAGAATGACAGTGCTGAAACATTGGTGTCTACCAAGGAAAGTCATACACACACACACACACACACACACACACACACACACACACACTGATCCACATGTGTAACCCAGGTGTACTGTACACATTTTAATGTGAGACTGAGAGAATGGTAATGGATGGAAAAGACTATCAGACTAGAGACAGTGGTTCTACTGCAGACCTTAAGGTATTTGTATCCTTGAAAAGGGTAAAGCAGATATGGCTTTCTGGGACCAAATATGATGGGAAGTGATGCAGGATATTATTGTCATGAGACTCTGTAATAGGATAGTAGTATATCTCCATCACTGGGTCCACTGATGTGATACTGTAGGCAAGATCAAAGCACAAGATATTTCTATGAATAGGTTCACCACAGGAGGAGGATCACCAACATAGTGGCACCTCACAGAGGTGAAGGAGTTCCTGGTAACCCCATATGGAGAAGATCAGAAAGCCTTTTTACCTGTTGGTAGTTTGTATGTTGGAGCTAGGCTGATGGCAACTGCCCAAGTGTCTGTAGAGTATGTAGCAGATTATTAATACAGTGTTCCATTACCACTGCACAGTGAACCACTAGTGAATGGGTCATTAAGCCAAACACATATGCTTATCTGTTTTTAGGTACACCAGAGCTGCAACATTAACTACCTGCACCACAAGGTATTTATGTGCACATAAGCTACGCACACAATCATTATGCAGAACCATGTGTGCCATATGTTAGTGGAAGTGACACATGCGTTCCAGTATTGCCATTTACATATGTAATCTTTATGATTTCACATGTTCCATCAGTGGAGGATCTAACACAACAATCTGGCACATGTCTGATGTCAGCAGGTCCGATAACACACTGATACTGTCAGCAATGTTAACATTGGAAGGCATGCATGCATCCACTACATATAAGATGACAGTAGAGAGGCAGGATGAAGCTCCAACATCCCCTGTGTTTAGTTCTGGACATCCTGTCAATGTTATCTCCATCCAGGCTAAACAAGAGTGACTACTACAGATGTTATTAGTGAACTGCACTGCCTTTGAGGTACATGCACTCACCACAAGGGGAGGTGTGTAGGTGATTGTCTCCATAATATCTTCAGGATGTTCCCTGACCAGGGTGTCACATTTGATATGCATATCAGTGTTCCAGGATCAGATAGACATTACACACACCATGTCAGAGATGTTGAATGTGTTGTGCAACCTACATGAAGAGATGCAACTGCTACAGGGGCTGTGAGACATTGAAAAATGCCAAGGGACCTGATGCATAAATGGTACATGGGTACAGGTACAGGCACACATAGATGGCACTGTTTCATAGCTACAGCTGCCTCCACACCTAGGTGTGGTCACTCCCATGGTCATAGCAGACACTCATCTTGTTGCACTGTAGGGACACCTCACTGGTCCAGATGCTCTGGGTTCCACAGTTCCACACTATTCCTATCTCCTGATGGTCTATTTGGTATGACATCTAGCTGCAGTCATTCATGGGGCCATAGATGCCAAGCATCTATTGTCTCCTGACATGGAAGCCCTCAGCAAGGTTCTTATACATGCTTCCAAAGTACTACACTATCCATTAGTCATGACATATTTAGCTCTGATACTACAGGAACATGTGGTACACGACAGAGTTCACAATATGGAAGATCAACTCAGACACTGCAGGATGTGATCCTTCACTCCTTTCACCCTCCCACGTACATGGCTGCCACATCCAGCTTTCGTAACCTTTACACCTATAGTAGAATTGCCATCCTCTGTCACCGTGCCCTACCCCACCTGTATAAATGATGATGACTGTGCCTTGTCCACCTTTCTGTCAGGTGTGGGTAAGATAATGTCACTCAATTCATTACAATGCATAAACACAGTGTGTTAATACATGCATCAGTTTTATTATGCATTGTCCATGTCATGGCTCATAGTTGTGGATCAGACTCTGCCTTTTGTCAGTAACACTGTGTATTGTGCCACCTCTGCCTTTTATGGGGTACCACTGAAGCCAGATTCCCCATTAACACCTTATTTGTCTCCTTCTCATGGCTACCACAAGTTTGTTAAGCAGTAATACAACATTCTCACTTTGTATCTGCTGTTGAACTACCATATTATGTTACATGACACAGACTGTGAATATCTTACTTCAGATATCTGGTGTATAATGCAGTTCACCACTAGATGTATCAACGCAGTGAACGTGAACTTTCATAAACCTGAACACACATTTAATGATGTTTCATGTCTACAACAGTAAAGTTTACTACACTATCTCTAGCATGGTTTGTGGGCTGCAGATGGGGGTCATCAGCCACAATTTCAATGCATATCCGGCATCACCTGTGATATACAGTAGTAGGCACCACTATGTGCAGCCTGCTGTTTATGTCCATGGGAATTGCATACCCAGAACTCTGTGTCTGGCAGTGTGTGAACCTTCCAAATTGATAATCCTGTGGAACGCCACCCTGCAGGAATGCTGATAGAGGGTGCACATGTGCCAGATGTGGGAATCATGGGAACTGCATGAGTGGTACAATGGCACATTGTGTATAACACTCTGTGCACTACATATCACCTCAGAGTTGATAAAACAAAAGCCCTTCTAATTGAGCCACTGGACACCATGTGGAATAGGTGAAGCCTTGATGCAATATGTATGCAGTTGGTCACCACCAGGAGCTCAAGTAATGAGACTATGTCATAGAATGTCCACATGGTGGTGGTCCTCTTCTCTGTTGTTCATGGGAACCAAATATGTTTCACAACATTCTGCAGCATCACATCAAATACCTGATGTAGGATTTGTGAAGCTGATGTCTAAAAACTCTTAATCTGTTCCTAGTAAGGTGCTGAATGGTCCTCATAACAAGGATGGTTAATGCTAGAGAAACCTTTGGCTTCATTAGGATAAATGTTCCACACATCCCTCATGATTCCATGTGAGGGTTGTTCATGTTCACTCACTCCCATGTAGTGCCTCAGTCCATGTGGTAAAAGTTGGCAACGTACTGGCCATAGACAGTATGGTATATTAGCAAGTGATGGAAACATCTGTAATACAGAGGGTTACAATCTTCAACATCATGGACTATGATTCTGAAGGTGGCCACTAACAAATGATGCTCTGCTAATGCTGATGCTGTTTCTAGCACCATAATATTAGTGAAGCTACTGTTTGCCTGAAGGTCTTGGTGTTCAGAAGAGATGATAGCTATAGCTCATCATGCTAAATTTATACGTTTTTGAATCATTCCACCAGGTCAGATTTTGCCATTTGCATACATGATAGCTCTTATCAGAATGTTGGCATTCATTTACATGACATTATGCAGACATATGCCTATGATGCATACCGTTGCCAGTCGCTGTGCTGTTTTGCACAGCACTCTAATCTGTTTCTGAATAATCCAAAATATGTACTTTTATGCAACTCCAAATAAACAAATGTACAATTTTAACACTTTCATTCACTTAAACTTGCTTAGCTATGGTGTCCAGTAATATGAATAATATATTACGCATACCATGTCTGAGATGGTGGGTGTATTTTTTTATCATAGGTAATTGCAACAAATGAGGGTGTTTAAGCACTCTGCTTTGCCTTGTTCCTTATAATGCACCAAAAGATGTAATGATATGCTAAGATCAAGCACACCATGTGAAATATAATTTCTTAATTTTAATGTAATAGACAAAGTTCCACAATTTTAATTTGGTTGTTTAATTCCCATACCAGTGAGGATGTCTGAGAATATTATCATAGACATTTTCCAATAATCAGAATTCCCATCTTTTCAAGAAATATCACAAGTGTGGATGGATACTCACACACACAAGACACACATATATATGCACATGCATGCGCAAACATACACACACACACACACACACACACACACACACACACACACACACACACACACACACACACACACACACACACACACACACACACACACACACACACACACACACACACACACACGCACACACACACGTATTATTTGAATAAGAGGCATTCAGATACCACCTCCCTAGTTGCTGTCAGTTTAGTGTAGGGAATTAAGGCTATGAATTGCCAATATGCTTCTCTCTGTAATCATGAGTTTGATTCCCTCACTCTTCATTTGCCTTGTGTGTGCTCTTGAACAGGTCATAAAGCCAGACAGTATTCTCAGATGTCACTGTAAATGGAATGCAACCCAATTAGACAACATTGTTATGAATAATGAATACATTTAAACTTCACATTCAAGCAATTATGCTTGAACTACTTTTTAATAAACGCTGTAGAAATGTTCACAACGAAGCAACCAAGCAGATTCTTAGAGTCTTTAAGATCCTTGCTCATAAAGTTTATTATAAAACGACAGTGAAACAATTACCGTAATTGTTTCACTGTCATTTTATAATAACCGTAATTGTTTCACTGTCGTTTTATAATAAACTTTATGAGCAAGGAACTTAAAGACTCTAAGAATCTGCTTGGTTGCTTCATTGTGAGCATTTGTACAGCATTTGTTTTTATCTACTTTTCCTACAATGGAGCATTTACCCTGTGGATTATATTTTGTTTTATTTTGTTATCTCTTACTTTTTTAATAAAATTATCATGTTCTTGTGGTGTATGGACTAGTAATGGCAAAAAAAAGGTTTGCAAAAGAGCTTGTTTTTAGAAACTTGTGGAACAGTAATGCAGACAGTACATTGTTAATATTGTGTTATCTTAAGTTGCCTGCGAGGAAAGGGGAATCATATTAACCACACCCAGTTATAGGGGATACCCTAGAGAGTTTCATAAATGATCAACCTTAAATAGTAACATCATCAAACAGGTAGCCTCCCATACTGGGTATTTTGATGTGCAACTGCATATTTATGTCAGCATATGTATGAGAGCCTTGCCTTATAAGTGAAAGTGAAAAAGTTGTACCAGGGCTGCATGACAGAAAAGTGATACCTAAATGATCAATACTCAGATGTGTGATCACAAAACCTCAATAAACTGCAAACAGTTAAATTTTAATGTGCCTCATTCACATTTAAAGCATCTAACTTGGGAGGCAGAACCCCCTACTTCTCTGCTGTTTATGCATACTAACTCACAGTTGACAGTGAGGGAAATTTTCTCAGATACTGTAGTCTTGATTTTTTTATAAAATGGCATCATTTGGTCATTGAGGTTTGGCATGATTGTTAAGGTGTCTGCCTCACACTCACTCAACACAGAGTTTGATTTTTACCAAGGTAAAGTGGATAGATTTAAAATGGTCCAGAAGGGCAGCTAGCCTACTACATTAGTGATCACAGAGTGTTCTTAAACTAGTCTTGAATTTCTACCTGGCAATCATATCATTAATTTTACCTTGGAATGCCCTTATAGTCATTCATTATTTTAAAAGAGCACAAAGACAGTAAAAGACTGAGTTTGCTTATCAATTAAGTAAGAGTTACTTTCCTGAAAGTGGTTTTCAGAAGATAGGACGCAACAGAATAGTGGGAAACAAACCAAAAATAAGTGAATGGAGTAATAGGAGTGTACTGTAAAAGTGTTTGAACAATAGTGAAGGAAAAACATGCATATGAGTAAAGAACTTGGTTAGAATGATACATGATGGTATGTAAAAAGAACAGATTGTATAATGTAAGGTTTGGTGATTCAGTGTAATGTATAAGAGACCAGATGCTCTTATGGGAACTTCGTACTCCTAGGATTGTTAACACAATGTTGAACACATCCTGTAAGCGATGTTAGCTTGGCTTCGTCTTTCTTGCAGTTTTTACTGGATGATTTGTTTGTATGACCTTTTTACCCCTTGATTGAACATCAGGCTTGGTTTTAAGCCCAGTGTTTCTAAGGTATAGAAAAACAATCCACTGCCATGATGAAGTAAAAAAAAGGCCAAAACATGGTATGTCTACAGTTAGTGAGGTTTGGCTTTATTAGCCAGAATGTACCCATAAAGATTTAAAAAGTCATAGATATTCAGAAGTCATGTAGCTAAATCACTGGTATGTCCTTAAGAAGGCATTTGCATATAAAAAATGGATCTCCGCGAGAAGTGGTTAAAGGTATTACACAGTGAAGACTCTTGGCTGGGTCTTTATTACAATTACACATATCTAGTACACCACACTCAGTGGAGTACATTATTGTTGATATGTATTATTAAATTAAATAAAATGATTTACAACCTTAAGCACAAGAATGTGGTTCTATTAAGTTTCCTGCATAAAAAATAGCTTATGATTAAAAGCAAAAGTTATGTTTAACTTGATTGGTGTAATGGCTAAGGTGTTTACTTCACAGTCATAAGGGGCAGGGTTTGATTCCTGTGTTCAAAAGGAAAATTAGCTAGACTTAATGTGGTCCAAAGGAGCAACTTACCTCTGAATGCTTTCAGTTATGATCAAGATATTTTATTTATTTAAAATTTGGTAACTGGAGTAGACCAGTGGTCCGGATGGACATTCTTAAGCCAACCTGATGGTACAGATGAGAAGGACTGGCAGTAACAGTATGTATAGATCGAGTAGTAAGAATGGAAAAGAGAATTAACTATACAGTAACAGCAATGAATTGGCAGCCAAAATATGACTTTGGCCATTGGAGCGTTGCAACATGCAATTTATTGTTATAATAATTGCAGAAAACATAGAGCAGATGAACAGCAAATATTTACAATAAGCATAGTATATAAAAGTATTTATAAAATATTGATTGTTTATAGTACCAAGGTATTTACTGAAGGGAGAGCAGGAATGAAGAGTAGCAGAGAGGGAATTTATAAAGAAGGAGTACAGAACAGGGCAATTTTATTTTACTGTATTTTACTTTAAATTTGTTAACTTGGTAGGTGGGCTGGTCCTACAACCAGTTTTCAGCCACAATCCTGGCCAAAGGCGACACAAAGTAATGCACACAGCCACAGAAGAGAGCACATTCCAGTAGCATAAGGTAAAGAGAAATGAATCATAGGCACTAGACAGCCTATAATTGCAAAGTACCTTGCAAAGGTAAGGGAAAACAGCTCTTGTACCTTACAAAAAAACACCTAAACAGGCATGTCCAAGGGTCAGCTTCCGGTGATTTCTCCTATCCACCTGGTGAATCTGGGCATACTGGGGCAATGCAGCAACTGCCTCATGTATGCAGACAACCCTTTCCTCCTACCACCCAACACTACAACCTGGGAGAGATGCACTTGCATATCCATACTGGAAGCAAAGCTCTCTCCAGCCAAGAATGTGCTATACAGTCAAGAGGAGTAGGTTAACACCTGCACTACACCTCAAGCAACACATAGCCCTTCAAAACCCACACCATCAACACCCACACATAGCAACACTAAACCCACATATGTGGAGGCCCTTAACATTAACCTGCCCAAGCAACAAGGACCTCCGAAGCTGAAATGCAAACACCAGTCACAACCAAAGTGACATATAGCTCACGACACCAGTGTGCCACCCAACAACAGCCCCTTAGGCAGGACAACGTACCCAACACTTTAGTCATAGGTGATTGTATAGTCAGGCACACTGATGTCCCACTCACCAGGCTGAACAAGGAGAAAATTACAGTCAGCTGCCTGTCGGGTGCCAGGATCCACCACATAACGCATGCACTCAAGTCACTCCACAACAAGTACAAATACGACTCATTCATTGTCCATGTTGGAGTAAATGACTTGAGACGTACCTCCCTGGACTACATAAAAAGAGACATGGAAGAGCTCTCGGATCATGTGGCCCAGACAGGTATGACCCTAGCCCTGAGTAGCATCCTGCCTTTGCCCAGAATGATACCACAGTATAAGGACAAAATGATTGACTTCAACAACTGGCTAAGTTTCTCGTGTCATTCAAAGGGGATCCAGTATCTGTTTGCCTGGGATGACATAATCGACAAATCACAATGCTTTGCCAGAGATGGTCTGCACATGTCGCTCCTGGGATTCAGGTTACTGGCTAAAGCTCTTGCCACCCCTATAGTGCCTTTTTTAGGCAAGGTTCAAAGGACAAAACCACCACTGTAACAGATACAAGCATGCAAAATCTGAAGGTAATGCTACTCAATGCTAGAAGTCTAAACCTCAAAATGCACTCTCTCGAGGTACTCCTAAAAATGGAGAATATCGATATCTGTGCAGTAACTGAGACCTGGTTCAAGGCTCCAGAGAGCACCCCTGCAATACCAAACTACAACTCTTACCACACTTTTCGGCCACCAAACCAGGACTGAAACACTAAAGGTGGAGGAGTGTCCATATTCACCAAGGATATTCACACCTCCAGGCTAGTTGCCCAACACAATGCATCTGAAATTCTCCAGGTGCAACTAACACTGGGTAAGACTACAATCCAAATTGTTGCTTACTACAGATCCCCCACCATGCCCCAAGATTCTCACTACACCTTTGTAAACATACTGAAAAATATTAAGATACAACCAAACACCCTAATACTGGGTGATTTCAACTACCCTGCCATTAACTGGGAAAACTACTCGGGTACCAACACATTTTCCCAACGGTTCTTATACTTCATAAATTCCAATGCCCTGGATCAACTAATCCATTGTCCCACCAGGGGTTCCAATATTCTAGACCTGGTCATTACCAACATGGGAGATAGATGCTCCACACCAGTAGTCACCCCCTCATTGGTCAGATCTGACCATAAGCTAATCACCCTTGACATCCACACCCCCCCCCCCGGTAAGGAAACCTCCGTAAAAAACTTCTCCAAAGCCAACTTTATGCTACTCAAGTCAGAAGTGACAAACTTCATGACACCCATGCAGACGGAAGCTGAAAGTTCGACTGCTGAATCCTACACTAAGGCACTGTACGAGCACATCCACTCGTGCATGAATTGTGCCATTCCAAATAGAACCAAGACGCTCTCCTCCAAAAAAGGGAAGCCAATCTGGTGGTCCCCTGCCATAAACAAATTATACAACAGAAGGAAGAAACTGTTGCAGAAAAGAGGAAAATCCCAGGATTCAAAAAACTCCCTTACCAGCCTCAGTAAGAAGCTGAGATCCCTCATAAAATCCTCCAAAGCTAGTTACAAAAATAAAATTGCCAAAGATTCCGAAGACAACCACAAGACATTCTATAGATATGTCAAGAATCTAAATGGCAATGCTCGGATCTGCTCTGAGCTACAACAGAATGGAATTAAATATACTGATCCCAAGGATATTGCCAATATCCTGGCAGATCGATTTAGTGCCAACTTCACCCCCCTCTCACCCCCTAAAGGTCCCATCTCAATACAAAAAGATTGCCAAATTCCGGTAATCATGGCCACACAGGTAGAAACCGCACTCTCCAAAGCTAAGAATACAGCATCCATGGGACCAGATGACATCCCGGGCTGTGTACTACATGAACTACAAAATTAACTGGCATCTCACCTAAGTGTCATGTTTAATCATAGCCTCACCTCAGGCTTTGCCCACTGAGTGGTGCACAGTTACAGTTATCCCACTCCACAATGGGGGAATCCACCTTGGATCCCGGGACCTACTGTCCCATCAGTCTGACGAGCCTGATCTGCAAGGGCATGGAACACATTATTATGGAACTTATAAACAAAGACATTGGCAACTTTCAAACACTGGACCCCACCCAGTTTGAGTTTGTGAAGGGCCGATCTTGTCTCCTGAACCTGATTGACTTCTTTGAAACAGTCTCCAGAGCTGTGGACAAGGGTAAGGCGGTCCACACTGTCTAGCTGGACCTCGCCAAGGCTTTCTACACCATCCCCCACTCTGGAATCATAGATAAACTTACTAATCTGGGGATAAATTCCTACATCACTCGATGGGTTGCCAACTGGCTTACTTCAGAACCCAGACTGTAAAAGTAGCCGACTCCAAAAACAGCTCTAGACAAGTGACAAGTGGAGTACCTCAGGGTTCAGTCCTGGGACTGCTCTTGTTTGGCATTAACTTCTCTGTAGTACAGGCCAACACTAAGGGACTCTGGCTAACAAAGTTCGCAGATGACTGCAAACTAGGAGCCATTACTGAATCCCCAAACAATGAGGATATTCTACAAAAGGGCCTTACAGAAATAGATGCTTGGTGCCAGAGCCATGGGCTCAAGCTTAATGCCAAGAAATGTATAGTTATCCCCTTTGGGAAAAAACATGTACCCATGAATTACCACATAGGTGGCAGTACACTAAACACTGTAAGTGTGATGAGAGACTTAGGGACATGGGTGGACAGTGGCCTCACCTTCGATAACCACATCACCACAACAATCAGGAAATCCTCCTATGTGGCACACCTCATCACTAAGGGCTTTTCATCCAAAAAAGGAGGTCATTGTCCCACTGTACTCCTCCCTCATTAGACTCATTATAGAGTACAACGCCCTGTTTGGTATGTACCTCACAAGACATCTGCAACAGCTGGAAAGGCCACAGAAATACCTCACTAAAAGAATCACAGGCCTAAAGCAGATGCCCTATGCTGACCATCTAAAAAAACCCAGCTATACTCTGTGGCATATCGTCTACTCAGAGGCGATCTCTGCTTAACATACAAGGCCATGTCAAACCCTGAGCTGTTGGACATGCTCCACTTAAAGAAATCCCAATCCCTCAGAGCACATACTCCAGGGATCTAAACCTTGTCATCGTAATGAACAAAACATGCTGGAGGGATAGGTTCCTGACCCAGAGACTCCTCATACTCTGGAATAGACTGCCCATACGTGTCAAGTAGAGCGCCTCCTTAGCCCTCTTCAAAAGGAACCTTGATGATTGGATGGGAGATAGGAAATTCACCCTGGGGATCACGTCAGTCGCCCTGTTAGACAGGGGTCCAGGGAAGTAAATATTGTGGGAAGAAATATCCAGGGAATTACTATGGATAGGCTTGTATAGGCCCTAGGGCTGATAGCCTAGTACCAACCTATGAACCTATGAACCTCTTTTCATGAAATCCTAGCATAGAAAGCATGTTAGCTGACTACCTTGAATAAAATACTGTGAGAGAAGAGGCCTTTCAATTCTTATTGCACTGCTTTGAAAGCAGGCAAATTTAGAAACTTTTTGAAAATGTCCTTTTAGTTCAGAATGGAATTTGAGGTAATGGAAAAGGTGGACAGCAGTGAGCACCATAGCTGAGTAGCAATGAATGGGAAGTTATATTCAGATAAGCATTAGTGGGGGAGGTTTATATGGATGGTCTAGGGGGAAATCTAAGCTGGTAGCTGGAAATTCTAATAGTAAATGGATGCAAGGCCCAGTCTTCATTTTTATTTCATATCTGAGTAACATTGCCTATATCAATACATTTATCTTTCACTACATTTCCCATTGTTGAAATCCCCTATTAAATAAATTAAAAACTCTAGAATCTTTGTACATGATATTGAAAGAATAGGAATAAGGATGTTTGTAGAATGAATTAGTGGTATGTTACTGATCAGAGTCACAAATAGAATTTGTGATTTGCTTACATAGCATGTTTTCTACTGCATGACATTCTCTGCTTTGCAATCACATACATCACTTTTTCCCCATGGTCATACCAGTATTCAAGGTAAGGCTTCAGAAATAAGATATTGTGTTTATGGTGAATACTGTATGTCATCATTCTTTATCTAATTTCTTACTACTATAACATTGACTAGCAATTTTTTAATTCTTCATAGTTTTCTCTTGTTGCTATAAGCTGAGAAGATTAACTCATAACTAAGTTAAATGTAAAGCAATCATACAATATCCACGAATAATCTCTCAGTAGTTTTTGCAACTCAGTCATTTATTTTGATTTTCTTTGCTTCTGAGTGATACATGGTCTTTGGATCTCTTCTAAATCTTTTTCAACATTTCTTACACCAGATCACACCTGATGAAGAATCAGATTGACAAAAAAAACCCAATCCTTTATTAACTGTCATACTAACCCAAATGAGGTATAGTTACCATACCAAATTCACTTAGAAAACTGCAAAATATGTTGTTTTATGTTTACAAGATAATATGATAGAAAAATGTAAATAATATCTATTCAAAAATACATTGCCTTTTTGCTGGTCTATATATATGCTGTATAATTTATTATACACTCCTTATATTTTTCAGTTTATTTGAATAAATTAACTCTTAAACATAAGAATAGTTTTCCCACACTGGGACTGATGATGTCTGGATGATTACAAATTCAGTCTAACAATTAGGGCAGAGCTTAGGAATGAGCAATTTGACCAAATCATGTAAGTGGCATTTTCTCACTAAGCTGCTGGGTTTTCACAGATTCCTAAGCTAAGAATTATGTAGTTTAATTGTTTATGTATTTGTTTGTTAACATCGTAAACCTATTATACACAAGTACTCCTCTTGAGTGGTGACCCAGAAGCACTCTGTTGTTAAGTGGCTTGCTCAGAGTCACACAGCTTCCAAATGGAATTTGATAGAGTCAAACCAAGGATTACGAGACAAAGCTCATTAGCAGTTCATAACCTTAATGCTCTGAGCTAAAATGGATTGTTTAAGTCTTGCTTCAAGACAGTAATAGCCATGCCTCTCTAATTTTTATCAGTACTACCCACCTAATTTCCATTTAGTGTTGCTGACTGCTCTATCTCTTTGAACTTTGTCCTGTATCTGTGAAATCAGTCTCTTCCCTATAACAGCAGTAAAATCTTACTATAGTTTGCATAATGCAGACACTATTAAACAACCAGCCCCTGCTGGTACCTCTGATTGCTGCCCCCTCTAAAGGCCATCTTACACTGTAACTAGGCATACATTTGACATAATATCTATAGTTTTCTCAAATCCCTATACTGTATAATCTTTTCTCCCGTTCTTACTCATGTCAGAAATTAACTGTCCCACTAAGTTTAATCCTTCTCTTTCTTCTCTAAAGTTGAGTTTGCCTCCTATTCTTTATACTTCTGAGTAAACTTACTTCCATATATTATATGTGAAACAATCATTAGACATTACCCATGAAGAATAAATTATCAATTTTCAACAATTGGCTAAGCGTCTGGTGTCATTCAAAGGGGATCCAGTGTCTGTCAGCCTAGGATGACATGCTCGACAAGCCACTCTGCTTCGCTAGAGACGGCTTGCACCTGTCACCCTTAGGCTTTCGAATACTGTCCAAGGCTCTTGTCACCCCCATAGTGCCTTTTTTAGGCAAGGCTCAAAAGACAAACCCACCGCCGCAAATAGCACAAGTAACAAAAAACTGAGGGTAATGCTACTCAATGTCAGAAGTCTAAACCTCAAAATGCATGTACTAGAGGCACTCCTCAGTATGGAGAAAATCGATATATGTGCAGTAACAGAAACCTGGTTTAAGGATCCAGAGAGTACCCCAGCAATTAGCAGGCTACAACTCATACCATACATTTCGGCCACAAAACCCGGACCGAAATACAAAAGGTGAGGGCGTATCCATATTCATCAAGGATACCCACACCTCTAGTTTAGTGGCACAGCACGATGCTTCAGAGATCATCCATGTGCAACTAACAATGGGCAGAACTGCACTTCAAATTGTAGCTTGCTACAGATCACCCACCATGTCCCAGGACCCCCATTCCGCATTTCTGGAAACACTGGGAAACATAAAGGTCCTACCAAACACCCTGATATTGGGTGATTTCAATTACCCAAACATTAACTGGGAGAACTACTCAAGTACTAACTCCCTTGCCCAACATTTCCTAGAATTTATAAACTCAAATGCTCTGGATCAAGTGGTCAACACCCCCACCAGAGGTGACAACATATTGGACTTGATCATCACCAACATGGGCGACTGGTGTTCCACACCACAGGTCAACCCCTCGCTGGTTAGATCTGACTATAAACTAATCACTCTGGATATCCACATTCCGCCCCCACCCTCGGTCAAAGAAACCACCTTGAAAAACTTTTCAAAAGCAAACTTCACGTTACTTAAGACCAAGGTGGAAAGTTTCAAATCCCCCATGCTAAAGGATAACGCTGCCCAAGCTGCAAAATCCTTTACTAATGTACTCTACGGGCACCTACAAGAATGCATGGATCATGCTATCCCAAACAAAACCAAGACTCACTCCTTCAAGAAAAGGAAACCAGTCTGTTGGACCCCTGCCATAAACAAACTATACAATAGAAGGAGGAAACTAGTTCAGAAAAGAGTAAAATCCCAAGAGGGGAAGACATCCCTGATCGGTATCAGCAAGAAACTACGCTCCCTCATAAAATCATCCAAGGCTAGCTTCTAAAGAAAAATTGCCAAGGACTCCAAAAATAACCAAAAGGCATTCTTTAGCTATGTCAAAAATTTAAGTGGCAATTCCCAGATTTGCTCGGAGTTAGTGCAGAATGGCACAAAATACACTGAACCGACTGATATAGCCAACATCCTGGCAGACAGGTTCAGTGCAAACTTCACCCCCTCTCACCCCCAAAAGGGCCCATAACCATACCAGAAGAATGTAGTGCCCCTGAAATCACAGGCACTCAGGTTAAAACAGTCTTCTCCAAAACCAAAAACACAGCATCAATGGGACCGGATGGTGTCCCAGGCTGTGTCCTACATGAGCTCAAAGACAAACTAACCCCTCACCTAAACACACTGTTCAAACTCAGTCTCTCCACAGGCTACGTACCCATAGAGTGGCACACAGCAACAGTTATTCCACTCCACAAAGGTGGAGCCACAACAGACCCCTGGAACTATCGCCCTATACACCTGACTAGCTTGGTCTGCAAGGCTAAGGAGTGCATCATCATGGATCTCATTAACAGAGACATTGGGAACCTCCAAACACTGGACCCTACCCAGTTTGACTTTGTTAAGAGCAGATCATGCCTCCTAAACCTGGTGGACTTCTTTTGAGACAGTTACCAAGGCTCTAGACGAGGGAAAGGTGGTCCACACAGCCTATCTAGACCTTGCAAAGGCCTTCAACACCATTCCCCATTCTGGTATTATAGACAAGCTCACCAGCCTGAACATAAACCTCTACATCACAAGATGGGTTACCAACTGTCTCATGGACAGAACCCACATGGTAAGAGTTGCAGGAGCTAGGTCTTATTCTAAACTAGTTACAAGTGGCATTCCCTAGGGCTCAGTCCTAGGACCCCTCCTATAAGGCATATACTTTTCAGAGGTACAGGCAAGCACAGGGGGACTATGGCTGACCAAGTTCGCAGACAACTGCAAACTAAGGGCTATAATTGACTCTCCGGCTGACACAGACATCCTCCAAAAGGGTCTCACTGAGACAGATACCTGGTGTAAAAACTATGGCCTCAAGCTAAATGCCAAAAAGTGCATAGTCATCCCCTTTGAAAAATCAAAGTACCCACAAATTACCACATAGGTGGTAGCCTCCTAAATACAGAAGACAAAAATAAGGGATCTGGGGACCCAAGTAGATAGTAATCTCTCCTTTGATAATCACATTGTCAAAGTGGTTAGAAAATCATTCTATGTGGCCCACCTAATCACAAAAAGGTTTGCATCCAGATCAAAAGAGGTCATTGTGCCCCTCTACGCATCACTCATCAGACCCATCATAGAGTACAACGCCCCATTTGGGATGTACCTTACAAGACACCTGCAACAGCTGGAAAGACCACAGAAGTACCTCACCAAGAGGATCACTGGCCTCAAACAGATGCCCTATGCAGCTCGACTGAAGAAACTCCATCTGTACTCGGTTGCATACCGCCTACTCAGAGGTAATCTCTGCCTAACATACAAGGCCATGTCCAATCCAGAACTGATGAACATGCTCCACCTAAAAAAAAACATATCCCCTTGAGCCACATGCTCTAGGGATCTAAACCTCACCACAACAATAAATAGGATGTGCTGGAGGGATAGATTCCTGTCCCAGATACTTCCCATGCTCTGGAACAAGATTCCAGTCTACATAAGGCAGGCTTCCTCACTAACACTCTTCAAGAGAAACCTTGACGAGTGGATGGGAAACAGGAAGCTTACCCTGGGGATCATTTCAGTGGCTCTGCTCGACAGAGGCACAGGGAACTAATCTAAGGGGGCGGCGAAAGCCAACACATTCTGGCTAGGCTTATAAATGCCTTTGGGCAGATAGCCTAGTACCTACCTATGAACCTATGAACCTAATAGTACAGTAGTTATTGCAAGTCAGTAATCATTTGTTTTGATATTCCTTGCTGATGAGTGGTACGTGGTCTTTGGATCTCTTCCAAGTCTATTTCAGCATTTGTTACACAATCCCAAATTCAGTTAGAAAACTACTAAATATGTTGTTTTACATTTACAAGATAATATCAAGACTGAAAAGTGTAACAAATATCTATTTGAAAAAAACGTTGCCTTTTGGTTGAAACTCTGTGATATGCTGTCTAGTTTCTTATGTGCTTGAAACAGCACTAGTTTACCTCTCAGGGCCAACTCACCCATGTTTAACTGCTGTTCATATGGAGCCCTTCTCCACTTTGGCCTTTAAAGTTCTTATTTGAATATTTGCTGCTACCACCAAGACCTGCACCTGTGGCAGCTCCACCCAGGCCCTTACTCAGGCTTCAGTGCCACCACTTGATGTTCCTATGTACCAAAGCATAGCACCCTTGGATCCCAGCAGCAGCAACAGTCAGGTTTAGGCCCAATGCTCCAGTACCATCAATTTTCAAGGCTAGCTGATTTTTCAGGTGAGTTGTTACACACTGCTTAGTGGATTCCAACTTCTACGGCTAAAACAAAATTAAGTCAGTGGCAGATGGGGGGGGGGGGTGAGTGTTGATTAACAGTATCTGCACTGGGGCAAATAAGGTAGGATTTTACTGCTGTTAGAGACACCATTGGCATAATGTTTAAGGTCTTTTCCTCCAGGCACAAGATACAAGGTTCAATTCTGACATCTGGATAATGCCTATAAGGAATTTGCATGTTCTCTTTGTGTCTCTGTAGGGATCCCCCCACCTTCCAAAACATGCTGAGTGTTTCTATGTCCAACTCTCCCAAGAATGGAGTTGTGGGCAGCAGCACAGACTCTAGATAGTGGCTATCAGGGGAAGAGTTGAATAGATTTACCACTTTGGGCATATACTGTGGTGTGCAGTATCCTCTATGTAGGAGAACACAAATCACAGACTGTGTGCCATGTTAGGTGGCTAAAGGTATTTGCTGGTGATAAGTGGGATGAGGGCCCAGTCTACTCTGACCTATGCTATAAACCCATGTTAGTTATGGGAGGGGTCTATATGCTCCTTCTGGCCAGTGCGTGCCTGCCATAAAGCCCAGGAGCCATGAGTCAATGAGCTACAGGCTGGCTGGATTACATTTGCCCATCTTGGGTTACTTGGAATAGCTCTGTTGAATGAAAGCTGGATGTAAAATCAACCAGCCTGGCAAACATGAAATAAGGATTGCTATACTCAATATAGATTCAGGACACAGCTTGGAAGTGGATGATGTGATGGTAAGTAGGAGGCTGGCATTCTCTGTATCCAGGAAGCATGACTGAAGGGTGGTGCAGCAAACCCACTTGACTTTGGATCCACAGTCTACTACTTAAGGGGAGGAAAGACTAGAAATGGTGTAGTAATTGTGGTGAGACAGCAGTTTCTGAAGGCTAGGGGATGTCATCAGAATTAGTGACAGACTAATGGCAATCAGACTTCAGAGTAAGGACAGGACAATATTCATAGTCTCTGCCTGTGCTCCACAGCATGGTTCTGATGGCTAGGAAAAGACTATATTCAGGCAATATGTGGATGATCTGCTAGATGAAGCAGGACAACATATGCTGGTATTGATAATGGGGATCTGAATTCACATATCAGAACAGACAGAACAGGATATGATGACTGTCTGGGTCCACATGGGTGGGGCAATAGGAATAAAGAATTATATGCATTCTACACTTCTGTCTGGCAACAACAGTGGCCAACATACAACTCAGGTAGACTTCTTCCTAGTAAGGAAAGGGCATTGGGGTAGAATCAGTGACAGCACAGTCATCCCGGTGAAACAGTTGACCCACAGCCTAAACCGTTTGCCACAATCAGCTGCAAGTCATTTACAGCTGATTGTGGCAAGCAATGGTCAGAGAAGGTTCTCAGGTCAACAGAAACTAGGTTGAATAGAGAGAGAGAGAGAGAGCATAAGAGTTTAAGGTAGTACTCATGACTCTAGCACCTCAGGGAGAAGGGGAAATAGGTGGAGTTGATGAAGAATGGCAACTTCTCAACACAGCCTGTGTGTGAAGATTATAGAACAGGTACATATCTGAACCAGGTATGGAAATATGGTACATAAGGAAAGCTGGTGGTGGAATATAGAAGTCCAGAAAGTCATCAAAAGAAAGAAGGAGTGCAGGAAAAAGTGAAAGAGAGAAAAGACAGACCAATCTAAAAAGGAATACTGGTTGGCTAGCAAAGCAGCTAAGGGAGCAGCTGGAATAGCATACAATATCAGAAGCACTCTGCTTCTGGAAAGTGACTCAGCAGATGGCACAAATAAGCTTTGTCAGGCTGCAAGGAAAAGATAGAAAGATAAAAAAGATAATCATCAAACACTATGCATAAGGAAAGTAAGCAATAACTTGCTCAAAGAGAGATGGAAGGAGTACTTCTAGCAACTTTTGAATGAAGAAAACCCCACAGAAGATGTACTCTCCAGACACAGCCTACAATGAAAGAAGTGGTTAGAACAGCACTAAGGAAAATGAAGTCAGGGAAAGCAGCCAACTCAGATGAGGCCACAGCAGATATGTTAAAAATGATGGGTAAGCTAGTGGAGAAATGGCTACTGAGGGTACTCACAGCAGTATGGAGAGAAAGGCATGTCCCAGATATCTGTGGAATAAGCATACTTTTGCCAGTGTACAAGAACAAAATGTGGGAAATATACAGGTATCAAACTCATGTCACACTGCATGAAAATTCTTGAAAGGGTGATTGATAAATGAATATGTACAGTAGTAAAAAGTAAGATGGAAGGCAATCATTTCAGATTCAGATCAGGGTACAACACAACTAACCCAATGTTTGCAGTGAGATAGATAACTGAGAAAATCCTAGAGATGAGGAAAAAGCCCATCTGGTCATTCCTAGACTTGTTGAAAACATAAAACAAGGTCCCAAGAAAGCTGATTTGGGCAGTCCTGCGATAATTTGAAATCCCAAAAGCATTGGTAGAATTAATGCATGCTGTGTATAAGTACCCAATATCACAAGTATGAGCAGTGTTTGGACTCACAAAAGGGTTTCCAGTGGGAGGGGGTGTATATTAGGTGTCAGTTCTGAGTCCACCGTTGTTCAGACTGGTGATGGACTACATTAACAAACAGGTAGGAGGGGACAGATCAGCAGATCAAAATGCAAGATACATGCAAATGGGGAAACAGCTGCAGAAAATAATGATGCTGAAAATGGTTGTGGTTCTAGTAGAACAGTCAGCCAGTCTGAGAGAACGAAAACTATGAATAAATATACTTAGCACTACATACCGTGACTAAGAATGATCAAAGTGCTATTTGGGTTATCCCAGGAATGGTTAGAGTGAAACAAAATTCTGTGCCAGAGACTAAGGCTGAATTGCCAATTATTTGTATGCAGTCTTACAGGACAACATACTCAGCTGCACATTTCAGATTCTCTGGTGATCTAGTGGTTAGGATCTTGCAGTAACACTAACACAACCTAGATTCAGTTATCTGTCAAAACAATTAAATGCATTTTGAGCATTGCAGTATCTCAGTGATAAAATCACACAATTCAAGGGTCTGAGGGTTAAACCTGGTCTCTGTTAGTGAAAAGCTTTTCATGTACTCCATGTGGACAGCTTTTCTTGAGGTACTACAGTTTTCCCCCACCTAAAATACTGCTTTGCCTAGCTGCTGATTGACTGCAGTTAAAGTGCATTATATATATATATATATATATATATATATATATATATATATATATATATATATATATATATATATGCTCCATTTAGCCTTGCCCTTGTGACCTGGCTTGTGTGTGAAAAGAGTACATCAATGGCAATTAACATTCTCCTTTAACAAGTAAAATGAATAACTAGACTGGAGGATGGTTACAAACCTAAGTAGGGAAAAAGGACACCCCAGAAAGAAAGGTACCTATTAAGTTTAAGGGCAAAGAGTGTGTGTTAGATTTATGTTTATGATAATGGAGAACAAGACTTGTACAGAAGGCAGAAGATCAGAATAATAAAGTGAACTAAACTCTATAAAAAAATTGTAACTTTCAGAAAGAAATCATGCAGTCACTCAAGCAGATTCCAACAATTATTTGTTAATGAAACTATTACAGTGAAAAAGAGTAAAGTCAGATCTGAGCTGGAAAGTAATATTATACTTATGTTTTATAAAGTCATTGGTGTCCTGTGCATTGAAAATTGAACTACAGGTAGGGCTGCTAAGGCCAGAGAGTTCAGGAATCTTGCCTAAAATTGAAAAGAGCATATGGGGAGATCATATCCACATAAAGAAACGTTAGAAGTACAAAGCTGTGATTAGCATAAGATCACTGTGACACTCTGTACACATTTGTTAAATAGATAAGTAATCAGGTAAATCCTGGACCATTCCAGCGATAAACCAGGTCAAAAGGGCAGGGGTGAATGCAATATATAAATAAACAGCTTTAGATTAGCCAGTCAAGCAGCATGTTTTGTGGAGATGTGAGGAAACTAGACTACTGAAGAAATCTCAACACATGAGCAACATGCAAATTGTACACAGACAGTGACTGGAATCTTGGATTGAACCCAAGTTACTAGAGCTGATAAGCAGAGATTTTCACCAGTGAACTGCTTGCTGTTTGTTGTAGTACTCTTTACCATACAATACCCATTGCACAAGGTGGGTTCATATCATGTTATGAAAAGCCGATAACGTCGAATGCCACAATGTTGAACATTATGCATCGAATGCTAAAAATAGCGAAGCTGCAGAACATCAAATTCTTTCCTAGGGAAAGAATTCGGTTGTCTGTTTCTGTGGCTTTGCAATTTTTAGCACTGAGGTGGAAAGTTACGGGGGTTCAGGTAAGTGTGTGATTGTGTGGATGTTAGGTTTAGGGCACGGGTTATGTGAGTTAGGGTTAGGGTGCTGGTGAGTGTGCGATAGTGACAGAGTGTAGGGTTGGGGCGGGTTAAGTGAGTTAGGGTTAGGGCACAGGTAAGGTGAGTGTGCTATAGTGACGGACCTTAGGGTTAGGGTTGGGTTAAGATAAGTGGATAGATAGTAGTGTTTGTATAGTTTAGTCTAGGGTTAGATGTATGATTTTAAGTGTAAGTGTGTGGATTGCTGTTTTTTTAGTGTGCCTGTGTTGTGTGAATGTGTTCCGGAATAGCAAAATTTTTCCCTGGGAAAAAAGTTGCTGTTCTGAATGTTTGATATTGTGTGCTTTAGATTATTTAGGTTCGATTAAATGGTGTTCGGTGTTTTCGGCTTTCGATGACGTGATATAAACGCCACAAGGCAATAAGATGTTTCTGTATCCCTAACTAAGAGCAAAGTATTTTAAAAAGACTTATTTGGCATGTGCATACCATCAAAATAAGGGTGGAATATACCTTAAAACAATTATTGACATTTAAGGCACATATAAGCCAATTTGGGTAGAAGATGCTAATATTTGGAATGGCATCTATATTGGCTAAGTGTTACAGAAACTCACCTTGGATAACATACTAGTCACAGGTCACAAGTCTACTGAGGTATTTTATAATGGGTTCTACACAGACCAAGGGAGCGTGGACTCAGACACAACTAACACAAATTTGTATTTTTCAAAGACGAACTGTCACACTGTCAACACATCATTGACCAAAATGGACTAATGAAATCATTAGATTAAGTGGAGACCCATGATGTACAGTAGTCTCACACCAGACACTGAAAAGAATGCCTAACCATACCAGACCCAACCAGATGGATGGAAGACTATAATCACAGTTCTGAAGGTCATAACTGCAGTCCCTAACATGAAACATTTCCAGTGTTTAGGGACATTAAAGTTCCATTCAGAAGGCTCTAAAGAGACTGTGACACTACCCTGAGTGCTGCAAAAGTAATGACAGATGACAAGGACACTTTATTGAGCATAGTAAAAATACTAAAAAGTGCAGAGATGCTGTAGTGAGCATTGTAGGACATCACAACAAAGTAAACTTGCCTGGTGGAGAGAATATATTCTGAGTTTACAAAAAGCCAGATGTGGACATTGCATTTAACTAAGATTTACTGAAGTCACTCATCAGATACATGTATAGTTCTAAAAAAAACATGAAAACTGTACCTGCAAAACAGAGTTATATGTATTTCTTCTTCTAATATATATGATATGTATGCCTGTCTGGGATATAAATGGAGAGGATGTATATTGTACATGCACAAAGGGCATGTTCATTATGTATGTTTCTTCCTGTGGAGTATGCCTTTGTATTCAAACAGCATATAAACAAGATATGTTCAGTAGAAGTCTGGCTATGTGCATTTATTTTTAATAATGTGGCAATATTTTTATAAGGCAAATGCACAACAGCTGCCACCTACAATTTCCAGAAGCCACACAGCTCTCTTTTTTTAATCCAGTGTTTTAAGGAAAAGAGGTATTGCCAAGAGGCTAGAATGATGCATGATGAATAAGTCAGGCACATAAATAGACTTCGTACTGATTTGCAGTGCCTTGACTTATATGCTGTTTAGATATAATCAGTTTATCTGCCTTCCTTATGTTCTCAAACTCTCACAAGAAACAAATACATAAGTTTAGAAAAGACTGTCTGATTAAGAATGATTTAGAAAAAACTTAAATAAACTGGTTAATGTCAAATCAAGAGTTTGTGTTTTCTAATGTTTATATTTACTCAGGAAAAATACAACCAGAACGATACTCCATTTATGAGTGGCCAGTCTATCCACTCATCCTATGACATTTGTAAGTATACATTTGAACACGATTACAAAGACATAAAGTTCTAACTAGTATGTTTAATGCAATTTTTATCATCCTCCAAACATTACAGTGCATTTCTTAATTAAAGAGTAATGCCTTGTCTTTAACTGTTTCTTTAGAATCAGTCTCAGACTTATAATAGGTGTGCATCTCAAAAAATTGTGAATCAGAGAAAACACTACTCAAAATGTTAAGCAGCAGTGGAAAGTTTTTGAATTCATAAGGCAGACTGCATACACTTTACTAAGAAACAGTTTGCAATTGATAAGGGAATGGCACTGAACTGACTTTCAGTGCAGGAGTAGTAGTTTTCTCCTTGATTTACAGAAAATCGATTCCCAGTGATTCTTAGAAGTTTTCAATGCTTTTGTGTAATGGAACTTGATGGTGAAGTTTCCTGTGCATTTTCCTTTGTGTGCTCTCTCAACACTCTTATTCCGTTCTTCTGCCAGCAGTAGCATTCTTGCCCCACTGTTAGCAATAATTAGTTATTATGGTTTACCTTTACCGCACCTTATACTATGTGAAAAAGTAAAGCAAATGACTCGTGACACCACAAAGCTTTTCTAGACCCTTCAAATTATGGATCAGCTTGAACTAGCTGGCATGTAAATGTCCCCCTCTGTCTTGTTTGCTAATGAAGTCCATCATCTGTCCTGCAGTGTTCTTTATTACATGAGTCGCATTTATGATTTCTCTAACTACACATTCTTTCAAAACAATCACCGTCATGAAATTTCCTTTATGTTTTTTGCTTAAACCAACAATTTTCTGGTCTATCACAAACTTCATACAACTGATGTAAAGTATTTTGGAGGGATTCTGCAGACATTTTATTCACTGAGTATTCAGTTAAGGATGGTATTCACAATCCTGGGTTTTTCACTTGCATAGTGGTTGTCCCTGAAGAACATCGCTATTCCTATATGCAAGTAAATTAATCACAGTTTTTTTATGCTAAGTAAATGCAGAGGTGTTTTAAGAGTCATGTCCACTTACTGCAAGAGCAAAAAGTAGCTGAAGTTAGTCATTAAGTATGTACAAAGGAATACGTGAAAACCTTAGGCTTCATGTGATTTCATAGCTACTCAGACATTGAGGACAAATGCAGCTATGTGAAGTCATGTTTAAAAGACTTACTGCAAATGGCAGACAGCACAGCTTTTATTATTAATATTTAAAAATATGAAGCAGGTTAACATGTTAACATGTTTTATACAAGGATATCCTTATGTGTAGGAAAGACTGAAAAAGGAGGGAACCATAGAAGGAAAACATCACGGGGATTGTGCCAGAGGCGGTGGGAGAGGAAGAGTATTATGTTTTTGTTGGGGGATAGACATCCTATTTTTTTTCAATTTTTTATTTTTTTTATATAGGAGGGTAGTGTGAGTGGGAGGTAGGTAAGAGGGTGTAGAAGAGAGGATAAGGGAAGGATGAGGGTGATGAGGAGCCCAGCCCAACCATGTTCCCCTTCTCCACAAGATGTCAAATGTTTCTACAGCCTGAATGTGTTGCAGTGCAGGATCCAATGCTGAGGAGGCAGAGGACTGGGATGGTGCTGAGGTCAGTGCCAACCAGGGCCTTGAGTCTTCTACTTGCTGAAGAGAATCTTGGACTGGCTGAAGGTGTCTGTCCACTACCTGCTGCATCATGCCCTCAACAAGGCCCAAACACCATGTTCAGTGAAGCTTGCAGGGTGCCATGTGCCAGGGTGCCTACAGGACTGCTGCTTCCACCCCAACCCTCTGTGGACATCTCAGGATGTGCAGAGGGTGAATATTCCCTGACCTAGGAGGCATGCAGCTGAGCTGTTTCTAAGAAATTTGGACCTGTAGAAAAATGAGCAGAAATGGGAGAGAAAGAAAGAAAGAAAATAAAGAAGGACAAAAGAATGCATAATTAAAATAACAAAAAGAGAGGAAAGGGGAGACAAGAAATACAGGCAATAAGTTCACACATAATATTGCACATTATTCAAATATGTATTTATCAGTGAATTTTAATTTTAATAAATCTTTATTGAACTTAAACAAAATGTCTGAGGAATGCTTATACATACATGGAAAAATGAATGCATTGCTATCAAGTGTTGGTGGCTTTTACATTTGCAGTCTTCTGATATTAATGAGATAAGCTGGTTTAACATAAGCAATGATAATATATTTGAAATTTCTGCCAGATATCGATTTGGTTGCAAAATTGTACTGAACGCTTTAGTCATTCTTTTATCTCTGTGTATAAATACTCTTGCTGTTACATACAGTAACAAAATCAGTTAAAGACAGAAAACAGGATTTATTGCTTGTCAGTTTAAAATGTTATGTTTTTTATTCATACTTACGAACACCTTCTGTCAATATGGCCAGTGTCCTACATTGTTGACTGGAGTTGTATTTGATCTCCTATTCAGCTACATATAGAATACATAACAGCATGGTTGTTTACTCATCTCTCTCTTTTTTCCTTAATATTTCTGATATGACTGCTATCACCACTCTGCAAGGCATTGCAGTTACTATTGCTCTTGCTTAGTATATGTATTTATTTCTTTAAACATTTATTCATATCTGAAGTAAAAAAAAACAGGCTGTCATACTGTGCTAATATTTCCTTTAAATAAAGTTCAAATAGTATGAGTGCATCTTCTTTCAAATTGTTACACTTTTGTATGTGTGCACAGCTTGTCTGCCTGGGGAGGGGTGTTGTCTGGAATCTTAACCTTACACTTTCAGTGTAGATTCTACTTTCAGCTATTACGACTTGCATGCATATGTTTAACTTTTAAGTAATACACTGTGAATTTTCTTTATGCAGAGGCAGAAGCTGTCCACACACAACATGTAACAGATGAAAATAAGTTTTCCCTTCCTTTTAATTCAATCTACATTAAATAAAACATATTTACTGTAACAGATGGATGCTGTACGTATACTTTATATCAGTAATGTATGTGTTGATAGTAATTTCTGCTTATTAAGTGCAAGAATATAAAGAGATTGTTTAGAAATGGGTTCTACTTTAACTGCTCGAGCCCCAGCATTTTGAATTCTACAAACACAGTTAAAGGGTGAGTGGCTGTTTGCCCATCTATCCACCTGGCCAAGCAGCTGCTTAACCTTAAATGTGGGTTTATGGATGCAACTACTGTAATGGTCAGTTACCATCAAAGTTTTGTAATGGAACTGGTAAGTAGGGAAGGGAATTGGGGGCCTTTAGGTTTAATGAGGGAGGGATTTTAGATTTAGGCTGAGACTGGGAGTTATCTCAGGGTTGGGATTATGTTGCGGGGTGATTTTCAATTTAGGGAATGATCAAGAGTAAGGGCAGAGTTAGGGTTAGGGAGGGAGATTTAAGGTTTAGGGATCAACTGTGAGTTAGAGCTAGGTTAGCATTAGGGCAGGGGATTTACGATTAAGACAGGAAATTGGAGTTGCTTTTAGGGTTAGGTTCAGGGTTCTGGGAGGTATAATTAGATTATTGGAAGTGCATGGGAATCAGGGTGTTAGGAGTTAGGGCACATGCCAATACGAGCAAGTGGCAGTAGGGAAGTATGTCACGAGCTAATGGTATATGAGCACTTGTAGAAGACTCTTCGAAATGTATACAGAAGTAATACAACTGGTCATCTCTCACTTAACTATATGCTGATCATTCCCTTGACACTGTAACCTCCCCCAGCTTCCACTCTGGCCAGGGTATGGTGCATACTCTGACTGAGTTCAGCCATCTTGTACAATAAGTTGATGTTGTTGAACAAATGACTGTCTTATACAATTATCATACTAAGAAATATTGTCTGGCCTACACCAACAAAATCCTTTCTTTACAAAAACGGTTGGCATGTATTTCAAGTACAAACTAAGATAATACCTACATGTGGCAATGTAAATATATATATATATATATATATATATATATATATATATATATATATATACACACACACACACACACACACACACACACACACACACACACACACACACACACACACATGAAAAAATTATTCTTAGTGTACACATGCAGATTTATATCTATATTTTAGACAAATATATATGTGTATTTACATATATGTTTTACTCATAGATTCACATTTATAAACAAATGTATATCACATAAACATTCCATAGTTATATAAAGATGCATTTCTGCATACAGATTTTTTTAAACACCTTTATTGAATTGTCACTTGAGACATAGGTAAGCTTACATTAATATAAAAGTAATCAAGCCATATTAACAAATTCATGTTTACAAATATTATAAGTTATAAAACAATATATGTGATGTAAAATTAATGAACTTTCTCTGAATTAACCGTACCTCTGCACAGAAACTGTAAACAGAACTGGCAAAAGCAGAGGCACAGAAACACGGCCAAGCATGGCTAAGACCGCAGAATACATCTTAAAAAGTAAAAATCTTTAATTAAGTGCTTTCACACTACAAGAGGGCTTCATCAGACCATAGACAAGATTAAAAACAGCACATTTATATCAGGATATCAATAACATACCAATTAAATGAACAACCAATCGCAATAAAACATATCAATTAAATAATCAAATAATTTACATTTCTTAAATAATCTCTCCCCTTCAATACTGATCTCAAGGAAACCCTGCCATTAATCCAAGGGTACCTATCCACCTCATTTTAATGATCCAGGATAGTTCACGCTGTTCTGTATAGTTTCTAATATCACCCCCTCTCTCATTGATGCTAATCTTCTCTAACACTCTAAAACCAAAAACATGCTCAATGCCAAATTCTAAGGTGTGCTATAGCAGTTCTAAAGTCCTTGACCTTAGTACTATAGACATGTTCCCTAATGCGCTCTCTAAGAGAGCAATTAGTTTTCACAACATAGAACTTCGAAGTGACCCCACAAACTACTAGATAAATGACATTCCTTGTATCACAACTAGCCAAAATATTAAAACGATATTTAAAGCCCGTGCGTGGATGTTTAAATACCCCTGTCACATTTGTGTAAGAACAAAAATTATATTTATTACAAGGAGACATTCTTTTTCTTTCTTCCAGAGCAGGGGTATCCCATCTAATATTCCTATAACACAACTGTCTCTTAAGAGACTTTTTATTCCGAAAAACAAATCTGGGCCTATCACCCACCAATTCCCTAATTCGATCATCTGCATATAAAATTGACCAGTTCAAGAACATCAATCCTTTTGAATTATACAAGTGATGGTGGGATGATTTGTGATATAATCAAGGAGAATGGGTCAATTTTATATACAGATGATTGAATAAGGGAATTGGTGGGTGATAAGCCTAGATTTGTTTTAGGAATAAAAAGTCTCTTAAGCGACAATTGTCTTATAGGATTATTAGACGGGATACCCCTGCTCTGGAAGCGACAGTTGTCTTGTAGGAATATTAGATGGGATACCCCTGCTCTGGAAGAAAGAAAAAGAATGTGTCATTGTAATACATATAATTTTTGTTCTTACATACATGTGACAGGTGTATTTAAACATCCACGCATAGGCTATGAATATCTTTTTGATATTTTATCTAGTTGTGATACAAGGAATGTCATTTATATTGCAGTTTGTGGGGGTCTGTTCGAATTTATATGTTGGGAAAACTCATTGCTCTCTTAGAGAGTGCATTAGGGAACACGTCTATAGTACTAAGGTCAAGGACTTTAGAACTGCTATAGCTAGGCACACCTTAGAATTTGGCATTGAGCATGTTTTTGGTTTTAGAGTGTTAATGAAGATTAGCATCAGTGAGAGAGGGGTTGATATTAGAAACTATACAGAACAGCGTGAACTATCCTGGATCATTAAAATGCAGGTGGATAGGTACCCTTGGATTAATGACAGGGTTTCCCTGACAGCGGTATTGAAGGGGAGAGAGAGATTTATTTAAGAAATGTAAATGATTTGATTATTTAATTTATATGCTTTATTGTGATTGATTGTTCATTTAATTGGTATGTGATTGATGTTCTGATATAAATCTGCTGTCTTTAATCTTGTCTATGGTCTAATGAAGCACTCTTGTAGTGTGAAAGCACTTAGCATTAAAGATTTTTACTTTTTAAGCTGTATTCTGCAGTCTTAGTATACCGTTTGGCCGTGTTTCTGTGCCCCTGCTTTTGCCAGTTCAATATATGTGATGTACAGTCTAAGCAATCTTATATGAATTATTCAATTCCTGTGTTCTCTTAAACCTCATTCCTCCTCTAAAACATTTTCTTAATGTATTTTTCTCACAAGTTGCATTTTTATATATGCAATTCATACCTACCCTTTTCTAAAGATCCCATTTCCTGTTCTTTTCTCTGTTACAATATTTACTTCTTCAAGCACAGCTGGTTTAGATTTTGATTTCCATTTTCTAGCAATTGCCTTTTTGTCAGTCACCAGAATTAAACTTAACAAGGCTTTAATGTGTCTTACTTACACTCATTTGCACACCCAGTATTACTGACAGAGTAGTCTGTATGGAATGTTTATAGTTTGCTAACTCATTACCCTCTCAGAACATATGCTCCCAGTTATCTCTTTCTTCCCCATCACACCTCCAACATTTGCCATCGACCTGAGGAAAAATTCCTTGCAGTCTGCTTGGGGTATAAAAATATCTATGTAAACAGTTTCAGGTAAAAATTCTAAATCTTCTGCACTTTGTTGCACATTTGGGAGCCCTAAACATATCCTCCCATTGCTTCTTTGTGAATTGCATATCTAATCTCTCTTCCCAATCTTTTCTGACTTCCTCTGATTGATTACTATAGTTATTGTACAATATTTTATATGCCCCGCTAATTATTCCTTTTTAACAGGAGCTTCTGTTCTAGACTCAATTAAAAACAAAACTAGTTCAGATCTTTCATTTAAAATTCCACTATCCCTTTTTGTTTGTCTGTATTCTGATATCACTCCCCGATAGGGAAAGCAATCGCTAGCCTGCAATCCAAATGTCTTCTTGGGCTCTTACCATTCTGTTACCCTTCCTTCTCTAATTATTTGTCAATACCTTGGTTCCTTTGCCAGCTTCTTCCAGTAAATTACAGCCCCCTCTCATCTATTCTCTGTACCCCTAATAACAGTCATCCATATTGCCAGAGTTGCCTTTCTTCATTGGCTTAGTTCTTACTACACTTTTTGCTACTTTATGAATATAATATTCTTCATGACTTTTGTTATTCTCCTTAAGGATCTGTGTCCAAAATATCATTCTTTTCTTATTTCTTGAATTACCCCCCACTTCCTTATCAACCTTTTCCACTTTGTATTGTAGCTTTCAGCTTGTGTTATGTATATGAGCCTTAACTGTTAACTCTGAAATATAACTTAAAATCAGGCAATGCTAAACCGCTTTGTTCTGTTGGGAGGATCAACATATCCCACTTGACTCTTGCCCTCTTCCCCTCCCAAATAGAATCCTTCAACTCTTTATTAATTACTGTCCACAACTTCCCCTCTGGTTGATAAAAATATGCCTAACTTGTGTATAAAACTAAAGGGACTAAAAACATTTTACTGCTTGTATCTTGCTGATCATATTCATAGGCAATAGTTTCCAGTTTCCCAGTTTTTGTTTGCTCTTTTTAGTCTCTTCCCACATATTCTTAGCTGCCATTACTGAATCCTTTTTAATCCATACTCCTAAATATGTCATTTTATCAAGTCCTCATGAATGTGGGTATTGCTGCATACAGATATGTTTGTGTTCTATTGTGCTTTATAATTACATACAGATACATATTTGCAGTTATACATATTTCTTGTAGCATCTACCTTAATTTATGGAACTTTTCTATAGTTTATGTTTTAAATCTATGTTTGATATGATTAAAAATAAATAAATAAACAAACAGAAATACTTACTTTAGAATTTTGGCCTTCAGGCCATCACCTGATCTTCCCACTCAGCCAGCTGGTCAGGCCTAAGCTTCTGTAGGTTATCTTACCTGTGTTGGCATTGGAGGCCAGAGCGGGTGATCCCTGTTAGGGTTGAAAGGTGTTCACCATCCTTTTGCCAGATGTCAATCTTTTTCTAGTCTGACTCTTTTATGCAGGCCTGGATGTTATCCAGATAGTAATTACTTAGAAGATAGACCATAATTTTGGTCTCTTTGTTAGATCAACCTCATGCTTCCACAGGTGCCTCCACTCCATTTGGGGTATGACATCACCTTAACCAAACCCAGCTAACAAGCAGGGTCATTATACCTGGTAGTGTTATTGTTGGCAAGTTTGATTTTACCAAAAATGCTTTGTCACTTACATGTTTTTTAAAGCATTTATATGGTGGAGAAAATTGATTAGTGAAATCACCAGTTTTTATCTTACCTATACCTGCTACCGCTGCTGAGCTTTGCTGTAGCTACCTTTTTGGAGTATTACACCTGAATGTCAGGAAGGAATAATTTCTTTATACATTCCTCATGCAGCATCAAGTTAATGTTTTTATTTTATGGGCGAAGCTTTTATTTATTTAGAAATAAAGCTTTCTCTGTGTCAGTAACAACTTTTAGTAAACTTTGAGTGATTTCAGGTGATAAGGTGTGCTACATGATGTTGGACTGACAAGGATTATATTTCATGGTTGTACAGACTCACATGCATATGACTCCATTTTGCCTTTTCTAAACATTTTCAGCTTACAGAATAACCTAGGTTATACATGCATTCCTGCAGCATTCTGGGAATTGCTAGTTACTGCTGCAGACTCCGCCACTATGCCTAGTATATGTATAAGAATCTGAGTCCTCATTCACAGCTACCCAGGGCCTGGGTACATGGATAAATTGTCTGACATGTTCATGTATTACTGTGATTCATAGAGATAAGCATAAAAATGACTAATATGCATACAAAATGCATAAATGACCCTGAACCCAAGTAAATAAGTTTAACACTGCTATATTAACTTGTGATTACTCGAGTTAGGCAGTAAATGGCTTAGGAAGTAAGTAAGAAGCAAATAATAGAAATATTGCAAATTAATATGAAATAGTTCAAAATGATGTTAGATTACTGAGTTTACTTGAAAAAATGTTTGCTTCACTGATCTGATGGGCAGATTAGAATGACTTAAGTGAATACTGTAAAACTGCCATTATAACAGCAGTGGAAACATATACTGATCACTGGGAAAGTAATTTATTTTGGTGTCATCTAGTGATTGTTCACACATGGTAGAAATGCAGTGATTTAATTGTGACAAGGTTGTTTTGTTGGCACAACATATATCTCTTTTTCCTGGGATATTTCTGGGCGTCACTGCTGAGTAAGAAATGACTGTATCTGAATACTGAAAAGATACACAGGAAGGCTGGATCTGTTAACAAACTGCTTATCTTACTATTGTGAATGTATTCATGATGTTGCAAACATTAGTTCAAGGCCACCGTACCTGCATGGATTGAGCTTGTCATATGTCTATAATTATGGGATTGGTGTCACCTAACTTTCTTTTGTGATGATGGCAGGCATGCTTTCATTGTTGTGTTGTCTAACTGATGATTACATCAGGTTTTTGTGTATGACTGTGGCATATTGTTTTAGGTGCAGTAATGATGCAAAACCAGGTATCAAGCCAGACAAATGATAACTTTTTAGCAATGAGGAAAACTACATCCTTATGGCAGCCATTAGGACATATGGCAAACAATTTTTGGAAAAAGGGGCCCAAACAAGTTGAGAGAGCAAAGGTCTGGAATCAAGTGGTTATGGCTATAAATACAGCTGGTGGAAGAAACTTCACATTAACACAGTACAAGAAGAGGACAAATGATATAGTAGGATGTGCTAGAGCCAAAGTGAGACAGAATGCAATTGCCCCTACCAGTACTGCAGGGTAGCCTCCAACACTTATCCCTTTAACATCAGATGAGGAATACCCCTTCTCTATTCATGTGGGTGACTGTGACACAGAAGATGATGTGACTGGAATTATCAGAGGTGGGGTGGATACCGGCTATTACCAATGTCTGTAGCAGTAGCACACCCCTGCTCAGGAAGGTTGGTTTAAAAACAATAACATATATTTCCAAAGAGAATGGAATGCTGAGATGGAATAATTAGATTTAAGATACAATTAGTATTAATGGGTGAACCCTCCACATCTGCACATAATGACAATGAAGGCAGTGTGCATGGCAGGTGTCCCCCACACTTCCTTACTCAATATATAATAGCATATGCTACTTATTTATTTGTAAAAAAAACTCACCAGAAACTAGGCTTGCTATATCGCAACAAAAGATTCCTAACCTCCAATGCCAGACTCTCCCTGGCACAGGTGCTCCTCCTCCCCTCCCTTCTATATGCTGCCCCAGTTCTAACTAACATTCAGTCCACAACCTTGACCAGACTTCAGCAAACATACCACAAAATAGCTAGACTCATTATGAACTCTCCTTACAACTCACACTACTGCCTAGTACTAAACACTCTCCGATGGCATGAACACCCCCCCAACTCCTTCTATCACAATTTCAAATAACACACTCTATACTATACTATACAAAGCATCTTCCTGCCCAGCTCTCTCCTCCCTGGTATCCACCTATTCCCCATCTTGGACCCTCAGCACCTTAAACCAGCAACTTCTGGATATCTACCAACCAAAGAAAATGTGGGCAAATTTCTATATAAATGCTCTGTAGCCCAAGCTTGGAACAAACTTCCTATACACATTCACTCCATTACCCACCCACTACACTTTAAAAAAGAACTCAAACTTCACCTACTTAACTGCAAGACTTGCCCTGCCATGTTCCAACCTAACCCCACCACACTCTTGTATCATATTCCCACCACTTGTGTATTTATAATACTCTCTCCCTATTTTCACCTAGTAATCTACTAGGTGTTTACCTGGTAAACTCAACCTCACAAAACTGAAGACTTAAATTTTTTATGCATATTTTTATATCTCCTTGTACAAATGCTACTTATTTATTTGCTATGTGTATGCTTTTTACTTTTTGACTGGTTGTACTTCTAATTTTTTAATATCTTGGAGTGTGAATTTTTTTATATATACTATAAAATGTTCGAGTGTGAATTTTTAAACTGTAAATTGTTTGTAATCTGGAGCTTTTCTCCTCGGGTGTCCACTGAAAATGGGCTACTGGCCCAGCTGGACCAACCCGGTTAACAACTGTCAATAAATAAATAAATAAATAAATAATATTTTCAATTCATTTTTTACAGAATCTGCAGTGGAAACAAACACATCCACTATACTAATACATTTGTGAGGATAGCAGCAGTAGAAGGGCTGTTGAAGATGATGATGATGATGATGATACCTTAGTTATATTTATGATGCAACCTGAGGAAAGTGGCATGCAATCCTCAAGATTAATGGCAGGATTACACACCCCATCATATTTTAGTAACTCTGCAGAAAGTGACAGTGCATCACAATGTCAAGCACATGATGACATTGTTCTCACACTTGTACCGGAAGAAAACCCATGTACCTCTACACTGGTATGTCCAAACCCATGCAAACACTTTGGGAACACTTCACAATGCCAAATTTCCGAAAGATCGAATTTCATATGGCTGAGACCATATGATCAAAGTTTCAGAATCTCGATATTGTGAATGGAGATCTGCATACAGCGTGGAACAGGAGATTTCCCTTTTCCTCGCTGTAGTGTGATCTCAGAGTTGGTATATTTAAGTAGTGGGGGTGTAGTGGGTGCAGGGGGGGGCTCCCCACTGCAATAATGGTGAGAATGTTTTTTTTTTTGTTTTTGTGGATTTATTTTATAATGTTGAGGTTTTGAAAGTTCGATCATATGGTCTTGGCCATATGAAATTTGATCTTTCAGAAATTCGGCATTGTGAAGTGAATCCAAACACTTTCAGGATGATGGCAGAAATACAAATGTAACAGTGTCCACAGTGACATCTTTATGAAGGGGCACCAGGTGCAGGAATTTGTCACAGCTACCCAAGGAAACAAATAAATCATTGTCTGCCCAGCAGCAAATGTTCTCTGACATTGTTATGGCTCATAGCACTGTCACAGAGAGTCAGCTGGAAATGCTCAGAGTCCTCCAGGGTGTAAGTGAATATTTCCAGCACTATACGGAAATGGCACAGAATAGGGATAATGCCATCACACTAATACATAGTATGGTTGCCTCCATTCGTACTCTAGTTGGGTTACCCGACTCAAATAGAAATCAGTCTTGGGAAGGGGATGAAGATGTAGTACTGTCTGGACACATGGGGGCAGATCACATGACTCTCCTCTTCCTGCATAGTAGGATGCCCAGTGGTTATCTTGTTAGTGTGTGGAAAAATATATTTTTTCTTTTTTTCTATTTTATTTAAGTAGTGATTCATGGTAAAATCTATAGCTGAATAGTAAAATGTTTTGCTTATCAAGAAAGTACTGTAATTAGTAGGGGAACAAATGCAACAGATTTATGCAGGCTACATCAGCGTTCCCCTACACCTATTAGAACCTCTCTCTTGAGGTCCTGATCATGGTCCCACAGTGCTGTCAGATCACTGTCTGCAAGATCACCTGCATCAAGTAGGTCATGACATCAGACCAACTCATCATCCAGCTCTCATGATAGACCTTTTTCATAGGTTCATAGGTTGGTACTAGGCTATCAGCCCTAGGGCCTATACAAGCCTAGCTATAACAATTCCCTGGCTATTTCTTCCCACACTATTTACTTCCCTGGACCCCTGTCTAGCAGGGTGACTGACGTGATCCCCGGGGTGAATTTCCTTTCTCCCATCCAATTGTCAAGGTTCCTTTTGAAGAGGGCCAAAGAGGCACTCTGCTTGACATGTATGGGCAATCTATTCCAGAGTCAGGGGAGTCTCTGAGTCAGGAACCTATCCCTCCAGCATGTTTTGTTTATTGTGATGACAAGGTTTAGATCCCTGGAGTGTGTGGCTCTGAGGGATTGGAATTTCTTTAAGTGTAGCATGTCCAACAGCTCAGGGTTTGACATGGCCTTGTATGTTAAGCAGAGATCATCTCTGAGTAGACGATATGTGACAGAGTATAGCTGGAGTTTTTTAAGGCGGTCAGTGTAGGGCATCTGCTTTAGGCCTGTGATTCTTTTAGTGAGGTACTTCTGCGGCCTTTCCAGTTGTTGCAGATGTCTTGAGAGGTACATACCAAATGGGGTGTTGTATTTTATAATGGGTCTAATGAGGGATGAGTACAGTGGGACAATGACCTCCTTTTTTCTGGATGAAAAGCCCTTAGTGATGAGGTGTGCCACATAGAAAGATTTCCTGACTGTTGTGGCGATGTGGTTATCGAAGGTGAGACCACTGTCCACCTGTGTCCCTAAGTCTCTTATCACACTTTCGGTGTTTAGTGTACTGCCACCTATATGGTAATTCATGGATACATGTTTTTTCCCAAAGGGGATAACTATACATTTCTTGTCATTGAGCTTGAGCCCATGGCTCTGGCACCAAGCATCTGTTTCTGTAAGACCCTTTTGTAGAGTATCCACATCATTTAGGGATTCAATAATGGCTCCCAGTTTGCAGTTATCTGTGAACTTTGTTAGCCAGAGTCCCTTAGTGTTGGCCTGTACTTCAGAGAAGTAGATGCCAAGCAAGAGTGGTCCCAGGACTGAACCCTGGGGTACTCCACTTGTCACTTGTCTGGAGCTGGATTTGGAGTCGGCTACTTTTACAGTGTGGGTTCTATCAGTAAGCCAGTTAGCAACCCACTGGGTGACATAGGGATTAATGCCCAGCTTAGTAAGTTTATCTATGATTCCAGAGTGGGGGGATGGTGTCAAAGGCCTTGGCAAGGTCTAGATAGGCTGTGTGAGCCACCTTACCCTTGTCCATGGCTCTGGAGACTGATTCGAAGAAGTCAATCAGGTTCAGGAGACAAGATCGGCCCTTCATGATCCCAAACTGGGTGGGGTCCAGCGTTTTAAGGTTGCCAATGTCTTTGTTTATAAGTTCCATGATAATACGCTCCATGGCCTTGCAGATAAGGCTTGTCAGACTGATGGGATGGTAGTTTCCGGGATCTAAGGTGGATCCCCCCTTGTGGAGTGAGATAACTGTAGCTCTGCGCCACTCAGTGGGCATGAAACCTGAGGTGAGGCTATGATTAAACATGACACTTAGGTGAGGTGCCAGTTCATATTGTAGTTCATGTAGTACACAGCCTGGGATGTCATCTTGTCCCATGGATGCTGTATTCTTAGCTTTGGAGAGTGCATTTTTTACCTGTGTGGCCATTATTACCGGAATTTGGCAGTCTTCCGGTATTGAGATGGGCCATTTAGGGGGTGGGGGGTGAAGTTGGCACTGAATTGATCTGCCAGGATATTGCCAATATCCTTGGGATAAGTATATTTATTGCCATTCTGTTTTAGCTCAGATCAGATCTGAGCATTGACATTTAGATTCTTGACATAGTTATAGAATGCCTTGTGGTTGTCCTTGGAATCTTTGGCAATTTTATTTTCGTAACTAGCTTTGGAGGATTTTATGAGGGATCTCAGTTTTTTACTGAGGCTGGTAAGGGAGTTTTTTGCATCCTGGGATTTTCCTCTTTTCTGCAACAGTTTCTTCCTTTTGTTGTAAAGTTTGTTTATGGCAGGGGACCACCAGATTGGCTTCCTTTTTTTGGATGAGGGCATCTTGGTTCTATTTGGGATGGCACGGTTCATGCATGAGTGGATGTGCTCGTACAGTGCCTTAGTGTAGGATTCAACAGTTGAACTTTCAGTTCCCATCTGCATGGGTGTCATGAAGTTTGTCACTTCTGACTTGAGTAGCATGAAGTTGGCTTTGGAGAAGTTTTCTATGGAGGTTTCCTTACTGGGGGGTGGGGGTGGGATGTGGATGTTAAGGGTGATTAGCTTATGGTCAGACCTGACTAACGAGGGGGTGACCATAGGTGTGGAGCATCAATCTCCCATGTTGGTAATGACCAGGTCTAGGATATTGGAGCCCCTGGTGGGACTACGGATTAGTTGATCAAGGGCGTTGGAATTTATGAATTCCAAGAAGCATTGAGCAAAGGTGTTGGTACACGAGTAGTTTTCCCAGTTAATGGCAGAGTAGTTAAAATCACCCAGTATTAGGATATTTGGTTCTATCTTAATATTTTTCAGTATGTTTAGAAAGGTGTAGTGAGAATCTTGGGGCATGTTGGGGGATCTGTAGCAAGCTACAATTTGGATTGCAGTCTTACCTAGTGTTAGTTGTACCTGGAGAATTTCAGATGCATTGTGTTGGGCAGCTAGTCTGGTGGTGTGAATATCCTTGGTGAATATTGACACTCCTCCACCTTTAGTGTTTCGGTCCTGGTTTGGTGGCCGAAAAGTGTGGTAAGAGTTGTAGCCTGGTATTGCAGGGGTGCTCTCTGGAGCCTTGAACCAGGTCTCAGTTACTGCACAGATATCAATGTTCTCCATTTTAAGGAGTGCCTCGAGAGAGTGCATTTTGAGGTTTAGACTTCTAGCATTGAGTAGCATTACCTTCAGATTTTGCATGCTTGTACCTGTTACGGTGGTGGTTTTGTCCTCTGAACTTTGCCTAAAAAAGGCACTATAGGAGTGGCAAGAGCCTTAGCCAGTAACCTGAATCCCAGGGGCGACAGGTGCAGACCATCTCTGGCAAAGCATCGTGGTCGGTCGATCATGTCGTCCCAGGCAGACAGATACTGGATCCCCTTTGAATGACACCAGAAGCTTAGCCAATTGTTGAAGTCAATCATTTTGTCCTTATATTGTGGTATCAATCTGGGCAAAAGCAGGATGCTACTCAAGGCTAGGGTCATACCTGCCTGGGCCACATGATCCGAGAGCTCTTCCATGTCTCTTTTCATGTAGTCAAAAATCACTTGTATCATCACCTATCCTATTTTTAGGAGATGGGACATTTCTGTTACAATTTCACTTTCACACACGTCAATGTTTAACTCAAAGGGAAAAAAGTTATGAAATAAAGTAAAAAGTAAAACAAAACAAACAAAAATAATACTCTACTGTATGCATTTCATTCTCTTAATGGTATTGCTTAAAATCTCAAGGAACTGTAGAAATGAAGCTGCATGTCATAACATAAGATTGCAGTGTTTATCACCATTAATGCTCTGTGCATTATCATTGTTGTGGCTGGCAATTACCTGCAACTTAAAGTAGTAATACACAAGTGTATAGGGAAACACTCATAAGAAAATTAAAGATGAAAATGATTATATTGCCACGTATAGAAACACTGCTGCAACTTCACCTTCACCAGTGCACAAATGATTTTTGTGACTCTGAGGCCACAGATTATTGTGTACAACAAAATGAAATAATCTGATGTGTAGTACCTCAACAGACATAGTTCAAACTAAGGAAACATTTCATAATATCAAAAATATATTTGATACAATTTCATTCATTTGTGAGGTATGAACTCATGTTAACGGCTGAAATAATGCTTTATTAATTGTACCACTAGTGGTGCATACTTAGGTGCACCATCTCTGCAGAATGTATTGTGCAAAACAGTTAAAAATGTGATTTTTACTTATATGCTGCCTTATAACATCACTGGAGTCAATGATCACTCAGGCATGACTTTTACAAACAATACGACCACCTGCTCTGAAATAAAAATTATTATTTAAAGATGCCCACAGACATCACTGCATGCATCAGTTGTACTCTATGTGTTTTTTCAGAATAGGAAACAAGAGCCTGAATGTCATGGTGTATTGTGGACTAGGCACCTTCTCTTTACCTGCAGAGCTGTACGCCATGCACAAGCCTGCCACATGCCACATGGGGTCTGTTACTTCTGCTGCCAGCTGGTCACCATTATTCATAGTAGGACTGGAACTAGGAGATGCAGTGACAGCATGGGTCACTTCACCACCAGACTGGTGCATGATCTTGTGCAGAATGCAGCATTCAGTAAACATCCTGCACGGAGTAGCTGGGTCATACTATAGGGCACCCCCAGACTTATCCAGAAACCAAAAATAACTTTTCAGGAGGCAAAAACCACATTGAGAGCAATATGGGTCTGGGACAGGGCTGTGTCATAACTGTCTTCAGCAGCTTGATTTGGATGTTTCACTGGTGACATGAGATATCGCTCCAATGGGTATCCACCATCACCTGAAAAAAAAAAGAGAGAAAAGGGGGGAGACAAAACAAAGAAAAAGTGGTTTACTATTCAACAATACATTTTACCATGAATCACTATTTTAATAAAATAGAAAAAAGAAAAAAATATTTTTCCATTTACCAACTAAATGACCACTGGGAATCCTGCAGTGCAGGAAGAGGAAGTAAAGTGAGCTAGTGTGCCAGATATGAGAATCATCTGTGCAACCAGGATGTTGAGCAGAGACTTTGATGATGTATCTTCATGCATCACACACTACCTGGCAACTGATGGAATGCTAGTTCTTCCTATTGCGGTACTGCTTCAACTATCGACCAGATGGGTCCCTAATTGCAACTTGGGTGCAATCTATCACACTGAGTACCTAAAGAAAATAAGGTCTAATTGAGTTTACTGAAATCTCAGTAGACCGACACATGAAACACCCAGCTGAAAAGCTCGACTTGTCAGATGACCGACACGTCAGCATGCCGACTTCTGAATGGTCGACAGTCCAACTCCCCCCTGCAAGAACATGAAATGTGAAGGTAAGTGTTTTAGATTTTTTATTTGTAGTGTATGTTTTGTTTTAGCGGTAAGGGTGTAGTGTAATGTAGATGGTGGGCAAGGTGTGAGTGGAGGGAACTAGGTAGTTTTATGTTGAGTATTGTATTTTTTTTGTTTTGTATGTTGTTTGTTTGTGTTGTTGTGTGCATGTTTTACAGAGGTGTGTCGGGGTTTTGACATGTCGGTATTGTGTGTGTCAGGTATGTGCGGTGTTGATTTTGTGCAATGTCGGTGCTGTTGGCTCTGTGTTTTGTGTGTCGGTTATGTGGGATGTCAGGCAAGTGAAGTAGACCCAAAAAATGTCACCCCATAAAATGTATGCATAGTCTGGTCTCAATCTTGATGTGACACCAGGAAATGGATATACCGATCCACAGTTGCTCAGAGTACATCCAGGAACTGCTGAAATATTCTCAAGGCAGAAGACCTTCGAGATATCCAATGTGTCCCCAGTTTGTCTCTAGAAGGTCCCCTTGGCAAGTATAGTGAGGGCTATACATACATTTGTATCCAGAGGGATAGAAAGGCCACACATCTCCCCATTGCCTCTGTGAAGCCCACACATACATACTCACTAAGACTCTTATAATATCCTTGTCAACTCTGAACCTATCATGTATCACCTGATTGTCAAAAATATAGTGAGTTATTCTCTGCCTATATCTCTGACTTCTGGGCTGGTGAGGACCATTAGGCACAAGTGGTTTTGGCTCAGCCAAGACAAGCAGTTCACACCCAGAAACAGCAACGCTATCAGCAAGTAACAGCATCACCTTTTATAATGAATCTGTGGACAGTGCAGAAACAAATGAAAGTTTTACTATCAATTGCAAATAGGTGGGATAAGGACTCATTAACATATGTATTTTACATCATTCTCATTTGCATCTCATTATGACTTCATTTGCTTACGCTTATTCAAGTCCATTGTGAATTGGCATAAATGGCCTCTATGAGCTGCAGTTTTGCTGTAAAAACATGTGGACATTGCAGATAGCCATTACCATTCCAGTAATGAGTATGAATACCACACTAAGTCTTTCTGCAAGTCACATGTACTTTGGGCAGCTATTTCCACTGATACTGCTAAACTTAACAGTTTGTTCTAATCATAGTTCCTTATTAATAGCATTTATTTTGTGCACCTTTCCAATACATTTCATAAACAAATCTTTTCCTCAGTACATCAGTCAGTTTCCTCAATGTATCCATGTATTCTAAAAAATTACTTAATCGTTTCTTTGATTTCTTTGATGAAACATAAAACTTTTTGCAGTTATGACAGGATTTCAATAATAATTTTTGCAAAATGTCCTAGTGTTGTTTAAATGGATGTATGGCAGCTCATATATCATTGCATGCATTACATAACTTCAGTAACACTGAAACATTAATATTTCTATTGTTTAGTCCTCTTTAGCCCTCTTTAGTAGGATTAGACAGATTCAACTGTTCCACAGAGCTAATTGTTTTTTTTAAACTAAAAGGTGCATGTTTATACTGTATTCATGGTTTAACTTCAGCTGTCATACTCAGGTTATGTGCATACAATTCACATGCACAGTCAGAAATGTCTGATATTCTTCTTTCAAAACACAATGCACACAATTTGCTTTCCTTTGAAAAACACTGTTGCTTTCATTATTCCTTTTATGCCATATGTTTGTGTTTGTGTCTTTCGGCTTTCCCGGTTAGGGGTCGCCACAGCGGAACTCCGGTCCGCTAATGATTGGCAGTTGATTTTTACGTACTGGCTTGCCAGGCCTGATGCACAATCCTCAACGAAGGTATGCCCATTCACGCATGTCTCCACGCAGAAGACGCTCTACCTGCGAATCGAACCGGACAGCGTCTTACTGTGAGGCGACAACGCTACCGCAACATGAAAAATATGTTTTTTGGTTCTTTTCTTAGTAATATAATTACTTTCTATTTAATTTTATTGCAAAATAAACTCACCAGTCAAATATTTTCTTCATTCAAGTAAGCATTAACTTTCCAAACCTAAGTAGCCAGTTTGCTTTGTTTATATTTTGAATTTTCAAAATCACTGCTACAAGAATATTATCAAACATTCAATTTCATAAGACTGATTCTTCCCCAAACATCACAGTAACTGATAAAACTCTGCAGCATACATAAGCAGTGTTTGCGTTTAGATTTCTCAATAACACTTTACACAGTTCACTACCTGCTACCTTCAACAGTGCAACATTTCCTCTCACTTGTAATACCTGTTTCTCTTTTTTTCTCTTAGCTTATGAATTGGAAGTTTCCAACAAGAGATGGCTACTGAATATAAGAGACAGTTTTCTTCCACAAATTTTGTGCATCTGCCATTATCATACTCAATACTCTATTCATTTGTTAACCAAGTAAGTGAATTAGTCTACTTCAGACCCCATTCAGGGGCAACCTGGCCCAGAAGTGCAAGACTGATATCTATATATATATATATATATATATATATATATATATATATATATGTGTGTGTGTGTGTGTGTGTGTGTGTGTGTGTGTGTGTGTGTGTGTGTGTATGTATATATATATATATATATATATATATATATATATATATATATATATATATATAAATGTAAATATTAATTAATATGGATTGTTCAGAAAACCTGATTCTAGGGAGACGGAAGGATACTAGAGTGGCAAAAGAAAGAGTATATACAATCGGCAGGAAATGAGTGACACAATTAGCATAATGGTTAAGGTCTTTGCCTCCCATGCACATTACAAGGTTTGATCCTGACCTCTGGCCAATTCCTGTCTGGAGTTAGCATGTTCTCTGTGTCTCTATGGGGTTCCTCCCAACTCCGAAAAACATGCTGGGTATTTCCACCTCAAACTCAACCAAGAATGAAGTTGTGGGCAGCAGCGCAGACTTTCTATGGTGCCTATTGAGGAAAAGTTAGATCAACTACTTTGGGCAGGACTGGCCCAGGGTGCTGGGTGGGCCAGTTATGCCTCTGAAATGGATGGAGAACTTCTAGCAGCTTCTGAATGAAGAAATCCCCAAAGAAGCTGTACTGCCTCAGACACAGATGATGATTAAAGACGAAGAGGAGAAGCTCACCCTAGAAGAAGTAAGATTAGCATTAAGGAAAATGAAGTCAGAGAAAGCAGCAGGCTCAGATGAGGTCTTGGAAGACATGATCAAGATGTAGGGTGAGTTAGGGGAGAAATGACTCCAGACAATACTTATAACAGCATGAAGAGAAGGCATATTCCAGATGACTGGTGAATAAGCAGTCTAGTGTCATTGTACAAGACTAAATGGGACACTGACAACTGATTGCAGTATAAAGACATCAAATTCCTGTTATTCTGCATGAAAGTTCTGGAGATGGTGACTGATAAACAAATACTCAGTGTAGTGGAAAATAAGATGGGAGATGTGGAGTTTGGATTTAGATCCGAATGCAACACAACCATCCCAATGTTTGCAATAAGACAGATAATTGAGAAGAAGCTACAGGTGAGGAATGAGTCCAACTGAGCATTCCTAGACTTGGAGAAAGCATAAGACAAGGTCCCATGATAGCTAATTTTGGCAGTCTTGCAGTTGTTTGAATTCCCTGAAAAATTTGTTGAATTACTGCAGGCTATGTACTAATACCCATTTGGGGTTCAGAGTGGGAGTGGGTGTGCATCACAGTTTTGCTCTGAACCCATTGTTGTTCATACTGGTGATGGACTACATTAGAGATTAATGTTATAAGAGTTTGAAGTTTTGCTGTTAACTTTTACTGCAGAAGTTATTTTTTTATTTTAATAAATCAGTATGTGTACTAAACTGAGTGAATTCATCTGGCCTGGATCTTGTGGTGTTAGGTACATTAGAAAACAGTTTGGAGGGGAAAGAACAACAAAGTTGCAGTATGTCAATAATGTGGTATTACAGGCAGGCTCGGATCAAGAACTTCAGTAACTGATAGGGGAATGGAATGCAAAACTGAAGAAACATGGGATGAAACTGAGTACAGATAAGACAGTTGTCATGGCAGCAAAATGGGGAAATTAGTAGAAGCTGAGAATTAAGAAAGAAGGTAAAATAGTGAAACAGGTTAACAGCTTCAAGTATCTGTGTGAGGTAGTTGAAGAGAATGGAAGTTTGAATGAGGAGGTCAAAGCTAGAAACAGAGGTACTGCAGCCAACTGGCACAGAGTGTAAGGGGTCATGTGTGACAGAAGAATGCCAAAGAAGTTGAAAAATAAGGTGTACAAAACAGTGGTGCAAATAGTAATATTGCATGGTACAGAAATCTCGCAGCAAAGGCAGAGCATCTGAGAAAGTGTGAGGTGATGGAGATGAAGTGTCTCAGACAGGTTGTAGGATGCACCCTGTGGGACAGAAGAAGAAATGAGGACATCAGAACAGAAAGCCAAGTAGCCCCAATTCCAGAGAAGGTCAAAGAGAACAGATTACAGTGGTTCAGGTACACATTCAAGAAAGCAGAAGACAATCTGGTGAAGAAGATTTGGGACACACAGGATGAAGGCAAGAGTAAATAATGGTATATAGTAAAGAGATGGATGTGAGGGACCTGAGACAGTCAGGCATGACTGTCAAAAAAGGCAGGAGGAGGTACTCCCAAGAAACAAAACAACATAAATAAATTCAAATAATCTGCTCTCAGAAACACAGAATAGTTTCAGACCCCAGCACAGTACAACAAACCACTACCCTCCTTCACTTCACTGGCACTCTAAACCAGCATAGGAACAATGGTAACCTAGTGTCAACTCTGTTCCTAGACGTATCCAAAGCTTTTGACACTGTATCACACTGACATTGACTTGCTGAATTATCTTCTATAGGTCTCCCTCTATCCTCCCTTAAATGTTTCCTTAGTTATCTATATGGAAGGCAACAAGCTGTTCAATGGCAACAAGACCCCTCTTCCTCTCTTCCAGTTACAATAGGTGGCCTTCAGGGTTCTATACTAGGACTTCTTCTTTTTAATATTTTATAAACAAGCTTCACACTGCCATACATCAAACAAATATAGTACGATATGCAGATGTTTCGACTTTATTATGTACAGTCCTCACAATATCCAGACTACAACAAATTACCCAGATTTCTTTCTCTTCAATCAAAACCTGGCTAAAAAATTCAAACATACTCTTTAATCCCAATAAAACAAAACTGATCTTCTTCACCCCAAAATGTTATCTCCATGAAAAACAATCTTTTTTGGTTACATCATCAACATATTCTTTAAAAAATAAAAAAGACCACTAAAAGCTTGTCTCCCTTTATATGGCAAAACAGTACCTTACAGACCCAGCAAGAAAATTGCTAGCCTTATCCTATTTGCTTCATACCCTTTTATATGCCTCAACTATCCTTACAAACCTATGGTCTACACTAAAATCCAAACTAGCCTCCTATTACAACAAAGTAGTTAAATTTGCTACCAATACTGCACACTGAGCTCACCACTGCCAAGCCTTAAAGCAGCTAAACTGGCTAGAGCTTAACAACTACATAACATTTTCTCAGCTAGTTATGGCATACAAACTGATATATTTTCCTGAACAATGCCCTAATTTGAAAAACATATTATTGTCCTACACCCCCACAAGGGACCTCCGTTTTTGGAGATAAATTTCTGCTAACCAGTACTAAAGCAAATAATTAATCAGAGGCCCACTATACTCATATTACATGTACAAGCTCTAGAACACCATCCCTTCTTCTTTTGGCTTTTCCCGGTTAGGGGTCACCACAGGGGATCACCTGTCCGCTCATGATTGGCAGTGGAGTTTTACAGTGTTGAGTTGCCAGCCCGGCGCTCAACCTTCCACAGAAGACACATACATGCACACACATGCCTAGGGCCAATTTAGAGTGTCCAATCCACCTACAGCATGTCTTTGGGATGTGGGAGGAAACCGGAGCACCCAGAGGAAACCCACGCAACCACAGGGAGAACATGCAGCCTCCACACAGAACGCACCCCAGCCAAGGATCGAACCGGAGAACCTCTTGCTGTGAGGCATCTGGAACACCATCCCTAAACAAGTAAAAATGATTAACAAATCCATCCTATAAAATGCAGCTCAAACAGTAACTTACCCAATCCTGGCCATGCTAATGTTCATCATCAGGTTGAGACCTCTAGTAAAAGCACAAAGTTCTTATTCCTTGTCACAACCTTTTTGTCCTCCTCTGCTTGAATCATTATACCCCTAACAACTATCCTTCTGCACTTGCATTAATACATCCATATTCACCCCTATCAACACTTCTCATTTTGCTCCTTTTCTAACTGTACCCTTCACTGCTCTACCCATACATCTCAACCTGTTAATATTTGAAATCTGGACAAAGCCTAAAACAATAGGGGGGCAAAGGCCCAAAAATAGAGACAGATTTTAAATATTGCTCTTATAAACTTAGAAGATGGCTAGAATAACAGTATGTGTATCACCATGAATTTTCTAAAGGATTTGAAGTCTGAAATTCAATTTTATGTTATTATTTTGTGAATTCAATCCTCATTGATTTGCCAGGAAGCCACAAATTTTATGAGGAAGAGAACAAAACTATGAGGCAAAAATCTGGACGTATGAAAACTATGGTTCTACCCCTCTTATGCAGCTCCTATATAACTAAGTTATTAACCTTCTAGATACACCATTTTGGAACATGCAGCCTAAATAAAAACAATCTCATAGCATGGTCTCTCCGTCATATGCTATTATCACTATCCTCTTATACAGTACTATCCCCTCCTTCAGAATTATATAACTTACTTCAATATATTTCTTGAACTCTTTAAAAACCTATATAATACTAAAATCTCCCTTCCTACACAATTTTTATAACCAACTTCATTATATAATTTGAACTCCTTGCAAACATTTCTTTACTGAAATGAAAGAACACTAAACATCTTTACAATAATGTTTCCCTTCTGCAGTATCAGTCCATTTACTTTTCAAAATTTTACAGCTGGAACAACTGTATAGACTTATAATTGTTGATGTAATTACTTTACTGTATATACCTGTATATGCTGAAAATGGGCTCTGACCAGTCAGACTTTCCCAGTCAACAAAGACAAATAAATAAATAAATAAACAAGAAAATAAATAAATTAATAAGCAATTAAATAAATAAATAAATAAATAAAAAATGCTCTTTTGTTACTAAAGTGCTTGTTTCAGCACTTTTCTTCTTGGTGGTAGCAGTTCTCATAACACCTAGCACCCATGGAGTGGTAATGTGAAGGCTTGCACTTGAAGCTGGTATTGATAGGTGGAAGGTAAGCAATAAATGAAACAAAACCTGCAGAATAGTGCTTTTTTTTTTTTGGTGGTTGGAGAGGGAGCTGGACCTTTCAGCTTCTTCGCAAAAAACACATCCATTTTCTAGAGCAGTGTGTATTGTAGCTGCAGCTGCTGCTTGTCTCAGAAAGTTTGCCCCTCTCTATAGTACCATAACTACTCCTCTTAAAAACCTTACCTGAAAGAACATGACAAATACGGTCATCTGGAAACCAATTTTTAAGCAGGTATTCTGGAAGCTAAATGAGGCCATGAGTCGACCCTCTGTACTAGCCATTCCTCACTATAACCAATAATTTATTGTACACGTACATCCTTCAAATTATGAAATGGAAGTTGTTCTTAACCAGTTTCTTACAAAAAGGGGAAGCATCCGGCAGTACCAGAAGAATCCTATGCAGCTGTGGAAAAGCAATGTTTGAGAAAATCCAAAGTAAATTAATTTTAAAACAAACAAATCCAGACATCCAACAAACTTAACGATGATCAAGAAAAGCAAAATCATAAGTTTATTAAAACATCAACTAATGTTTAATACTTGACAAGCCATCACATGTACCCAAGGGCTTGAATAATGTTCATTTTACTGGCATTTTAATAATATTCCAGCTGTGCTTTTCCTAACCATCCTTAAATTTCTGAATATTTGGGAATACCTTGGTCATCCCAGAAGCTTCAACCCTACCTATATGATAAAACATTTGCAATAGTTACAGATCATAATCCTTTGAAGAGATTACACAGAGGCTGTGGTCAAAATGGTAAGTGTTTTAGATGGAGTTCGGGATTACAGTCCTGTAACATGGCAATCCAGCACAGGAGTGATACCAGTAATGCAAATGCAGCTGGCATGTCAGACAGGGAATGGGTTGTATAACTTTGAAACACATCTTTAACTTCCAAAATTAATTTCTTGGTGGTGTTTCAAAAAAACTTTCTTGAGTCTAGAACAGAAGGAGGGAAACATAAGAAAAACGGTGTGAAACTAGTTGCTTTTTTAGTACAGATGTAGCAGGTCTTAGAAACTGAAACTGCTTCTTGCACACATTTGCATATATTATTTTCTGCATAAAGCTACATTATGATAAATAGACAGTAGCTTACCCCAGTGTTAGGTGACTGCAAACAGGAATCTTTTATTTGAAATGCAAAGCAAAACAAGGTAAGCATAGCCTGATGTTCTTTTAAGTTCAGAGACCAACTGTTGAGCAGTTAGGGGTTTGACTTTCCTGAGTGGAGATAGCAGTTTGGACTGAGAAGTAATTTTGGTGATTCATTGCCTGTGAGCTTCCCACAATTGCTAAATGCTTATAAAAATCAGAGTCAGACAGAGTAGAGTAAATCCTTTAGTTAGTAATTAATTATAGGAACAGAATAGCTCTAGACTGTTTTCTGAATATCATGTTTGTTTACACCCTTTCTTTTTATATTTCACTGTGAAGGTATTTATGTGCTATAGATTTATCTTACAGAACACATTGCTTATTTTTTTTGTTTGTTTGAGGTAAAGAGTTGCATTATTCAGTTTCAGTAGCTTGTGGCTCTGATTTATTTATTAGTATATTAGTATAATACCTGTATTTTGTGTCTCATTAACTTTGTATCTGTGTTACAAAGAATAACTGCTTAAGCCATAGCTACAAAACAATTGTATTGCAGATGACCTATTTTAACAGTTAAGAGTAATTCTGCTATTCATATGCTAAACTGGTCTAGCTAGTGTCAGTGAGTTATCATAATGAGAGAAAAAGTGTAACTGACACTGAAAAGAAATCATTAACTCCTCCTGGGAAACACTTTTGTGTTTGTGTGTGTGTGTGTGTGTGTGTGTGTGTGTGTGTGTGTGTGTGTGTGTGTGTGTGTGTGTGTGTGTGGTGTGGTGTGTGTGTGTGTGTGTGTGCACGCATGCAAGTGCAGAGCCGGATCATGGTCAAATGTGGCCCTCTGCAACATAATGGATCAGCCCCTTCCAGACATTCCAGTATCTCATTTCTTGGCTGTCTGTCCCCAGCTACCATAGACACTGTTCATACCTGTCAGTGTGCATACTATTTTTTCTTTACTTCTGCAATGATTACAGATATTTGGATTTAATTTAAAACTTTTATTTAAAAATTTATTGCACAAAAACTGATGGCCATTTGCTAAACAAAAAAAACTGTCTCAGATTGAAAACAGACTTAGCATAAGTAACAGTAAACTTTTCTGCCCTTGAAACTCACATTCATTGGGATTGCATTGAAACTCAAAATCACTGAAATACACCTGGCCAGTGGCAGATTAAGTATACCTGGTTCTGGGCTGTTTTCAAACCATTGGCCCTTCCACACATTTTTAGGATCATGCACAAAAACATGTGCTTTTTGCTTTACCTTCCTGATTATATTAATTTTTAATCAATCACACTCATTTGCACATAAGACAATGTGACACATCTCCAAAATATTACGCAGGAAGCTTTAACAGCAACTGAACCATGACTTTGTAACTCACAACTGCTCAACCCTAAAAAAAAAACAAAAAACAAAAAAAAAAAAAAACTACTACTTTTTTTCCCAAATCCCTCTCCCATGAAAAAACTAAATTTAATGTCCTCTCTCTTGATAATGCAACCATTGAAGTCACTTCTCATAGTAAATTATTAGAGATGATAGTGGATGATAATCTTAAATTCAACCTGCATATACAAAATTGCATAAGAAAAACTCATCAGAAACTAGGAATGCTTTATAGAGCCCAAAATTTTCTTACTGATGCAGCTAAAGCTACACTTGCCACTACTTATATCCTCCCTACACTTCTTCATGGTGCTGCCATCCTCACTAACTTTCAGACATCGCAAAAATCAAAATTTAACAATGCTATAACAAAGTTGCTAAATTTGCAGCAAATACCCCGTTTCAGAACCCACCACTGTATACAACTAACAAACATAAATTGGTTAGAACTATCCCATCAACTAACATATACACAGATTCTTACCACCTAGAAAATTATCCAGAATTCATCTCCTTGTCCAGCACTAAATAACATTCTACACAACCATGTTCCTAGTCGGTCATTACCATCCAATGACCAAAAATTCCTGTCTGTCCACAAACCTATCAAATCTGTTGGGCATTGACTGTACTCATAGAGGTCTGGAACTCCTTATCTCTATCTATCAGGTCAATACCCTCTCTCCCAGCCTTCAAGACCATTCTGAAAGACTTCCTAGCCAAAAGTGAGCTCTATTCTTTCTCAAGACCAGGATAAATTACATCCTTAAATGTGACCCAGTACCTATTCATACCTTAAATCTCCTTATTCTCCCTTCTTCAATCACTTCCTTACTTCTAGCAATTTAATTCCATAGCTATTACTATAAACATGCGTGGCGTGTAAGTGGCCTGTCTCCTTAAAAATTATTTCATTTGTGGCATTGGAGTGCAATTTATTTGGAAGCTTTGATGAGTTGTGATGGCTGGAGTGATTTTTCAGGAGATTGACTCTTATTCTTACACCATAAAGCAGGTGTCATCCTTATAAAGTAAGTTTGAAATGTTTATCAACAACATGACCAAATGATAAGGTACTAAGTGGGCAACTTGCATAACACCGTAGCATATTTTTGTCTATGAGGCTATGAAACCCTTGTTCATAGGCCTTAACCAAGAATTGCCATATACAGCTAAAACCCACACCAATAATGAGGGACAAAAGCCATAGTATTACATCTTTGTACCTGTTTCTCATGTGGAATAGGGACATGAGCTTTCCTGGTTCTGCACCTGATATGCAACGATGTATGCTCTGTTCCAAATGAAGATTCATAAAAGATTTGACAAATTCAGTCTTTCCCATGGCAAGTACATTCACAGCTTAACCTTTTTTCAGCTCTGCATCAAGAGGTTTATATATTTATTAACAAACCTCTTAATACAGAGCTGAAACATTTGGACCAAATATTTGTAATCAAAATGTAGGAGATAAATAGGCCTCCTGCTTTGTATTTTGGCTCTGTCTTCCTTTTTCGATAGATACTTTACAACATAGTCATACAGGTCAGTAAAGGGCCCTGTGCCTTATGCTCATCATTCAAAAGAATTTGAGCTACGAAAATCAGTTTGCTAATCTAGTAAGATGTAATAGTAGACATGAATTGCAGCTGTGCAGTTTATGTTAAACATATTTAAAGCGAGTCAAAGTTCCTCCATGGCAATATTTTTTATCAATGACATGACACATCCTGAGAATGCTGGGAGCCCCACTTATGGTCTGCTGGCTGGCTGTACACAGAGCTGAAGAGTAAAAATGTTTATCAATAGATAAGTGGAGTTGTTTATATGGGATAGCTATCAGATTCCTCCAAAGCATACATAAAATGGTTAGCATGTCATAGATATTCAGAAATAAAAGGTAAGCTTCTTCCATCTTACCCTTGACAGAAAACATCATCAGTTTATACCAAACAATTCAGTATATTGTCTAAAATGAGACATTGTACCACAGTTTAAGGAAACTGCTAGTTATGTGAAAATGCTGCATGATATGAGATGACAAAAGCAGAATAATGAAAAGCACCTCATGTCTCCCATAAAAATAAGGCCATACCTAGTGGGACTCAGTCAACAAAATAAGTAAATAAAATGGTTTGTGTAACTGGAGCAACAAATGTCAATTTTTTTTGTTTAATGCTGCTGTGCATATGGGTTAGAGTTCACTTCCAACAACAAAAGAGATTCATAAAATAGTAGGCTAACAAACATTCTGATAATTACCAAACAAAACAAGATGTTTTCATATTTATTTTAGAAGGTGACTGCTACTATAGACTGAATCATTGACTATGTGCTAAAAATACAAAAATGAAGACCACGTAAATTATCATCAGACTTTTTTATTGCGAAACTGTTCTGGTGTCCCTGGCAAAAGAAAGCAAACCAAAACCAAAAAAAAAAAACTTTCTAAATGGAAATAAACAATACCTGATTAACTAGTGATACTTATATTTAAAAATTAGCTAAATTATTTAGAGATAATGGAACACATTGCCAATAGATAATTATGCCTTATGTCAAATATTTGGAATCAAATATAGAAACAATATCTTCAAGAAGTTAAAGACCCAGTTGTTGGGCAAAATGGGTTTTGCGATCACTTTGTAATGGCTCAGCCTTTGTAGTTTTGCTGAATAGTACAGTCATTTACATATTTTAGACAGATTAGCTGTGGACTTTGTGTAAAGGGCAATTTCTAATACTATCATTGCACTATAGTGCCATGGGAAACAAGTTTTTGATAATCTGTTAATATCGAGTACTCTCTACACCACATTAATAAAGTGCCCATACTTTACAAAGATGCTGTATCAGCTTTTTAAAAAGGGTATGATGTTCTTCTGGATAGAAGGAATCTACACCAGGTAGGCTACAATAAGGCGCTCTAAAGACTGATTTTTGGGACTGAGACAGTGATCAGGCTAGAAAGATATAAACGTGACACTGGATGTCTCATGAAATAAACTATAATTATGCATGTGCTTGACTGTGAATGCAAATATTATTTATAGGACAATTATGTACCTTTGTACTACAGGCACAATGCAGGACAGTGTACAAGAATATGGTCAGGATATAAATGGTGAAATACTGCTACATTCTTGGGCACATACTGGAGCTCTTCTGACACAAACTGCATTTATAAGGAGTAACACTCTAAGATTAGTAAATACTTTATTTTCTTGTCTGTGAAGGGAATTTCACTTCCTGAAATATGGAGCTGTTAGTGTAATTGACTTTTAGATATTGCAGAACTACAAATGACCTTAATTTGTTATGCATGAATGGAGCTGAAAACTGTGTAATTCATTATGAAGTCTCAGTATTTTAATCCCACACAATATCAACCATATTCACATAGATAAATGTTACCCCACTGGCAACATGTTTTGCTTTTCTTGCAAAATATTAAAGACAGTTATTTAGATACTGTTTACCACATCTTACTAACAGTCTTGAATGCAAGTGTGAGAAACAGTAAACAATATTGTTCACGGATTGTGTTCGAAGAGGCAGGTCCAGTGTTTTAGCCATTTTGGCCACAGTGTGTCACTGTTCTATTATGGACAACATAAAAGGGCACAGGATTCCAGAGGAAAGAACTTCTTATTAATGAGAATTGTTCTGAAAGGGTCACATAAGTGGCATATGACCTATGATATTCAAGCACTTTTAATTAAAGAGGGGTGATTACCTCAAAAGCCCATAAATAGTACACTCGCCTCCCAAGTTCATCTCCCACTTAAGAGGTATGCTATTAAAATTCACGCCATCTCAGTCTCAGAAAATCAACTTAGGAAATAATATGTTTCAGAGTGGGTATTATCATGGGGAAAATGCTGCATCTTCGGCATGTTGAAGCAGGCAGGCACAGGCAATGCTGATGTGAGAAGTGATGCTGACTTAAATAATAGTCTGAAATCTGGAGTGCACTGTAGTGCTATTGTTAAATGGGCCTCATCTGTGCAGGAGTGCACGTCCTCAAATGTTTCTTTTGGTAATATTACAAATAAGCATCATTCATACAACCAAGAATGGAAAGCCAAATTCCTAGAACACAGAAAATCAAGTCAGTATTGAGTTTGCTCTGATAAACAATTCAGCTGTGCTGTTCCAATTATCTCCCTCTTTGTGTTCACCCCATTTCTCCTAAAATGCCTCAAAAACAAAGATTCAGGGTTACAGACACTTAAGTCAGATATATTCCTTCTTACCTGCACCCTCTCACCCAACTACAGCTTTGTCTGCAGAATAATTTCTGCAGTTAAACAAGCAAAGTAATAATCATTCTCTTTTGCTGGACTAGAGAGGAATGGAAGCCATCTTTTTTCACTTTGTCCATGCAGATGTTTAGATGAGAAAAACTCATGTTCAGTTCTTATAACAAATGTTTGCGTCCACTGCATAGTGACTCACCTCCTGCAATCTTAAGTATAGTATCCTTAAGAGCTATTCATTTTTATAAATAATAAAACTACTTTTCTGGCCTTAAACCACAAGTAAATATTATGCCACAGACAATTGGTATTTGTAATATGCATGGTACATTTGTTTGCACATTAATTCACATGACTGAGAAGTATGCTTCCAGAATCTAACTATTTTTTTGAGCAGATTCACATCATGTGACTGTTAAAAACCTTCACATTTATTCTATCTCCAGATGTTTTAAAAATGATCCCGGTATTTCCTGATCATAATATCCATAAAGTTAAAGTAAAACAAGATAATAAAGCCCTGTGACCCAGATGACCCCAGGTCTAATTAGTGGCATGCCTACTGAAGGGTCAGATTGAGAGGATGGCACTGACTCTCCCACTGGGGAAGGAGGATGATAGCTTGGTCTGCTATGAAAACTCTAGATATCTGTTGAGGTCATGTGACCACTAAGTTACATTTGTGCTGTAGGTAGAAGATTATGTATATATGTGCAGCACACATTGTCTGACAATGTATGTGTACCCACGTGTCCAAGCTGCCAAGAAGAAGAAATAAACTAATGAGAAAATCCCATTACCCTTCTCTATAATGACTGAAGTGCTTGTGTGCTCAGAGGTGGCCGTTTTCTGGGGAGGTGAAGGCAAACCCACAGGTCACTGGAATGAGAACAGCTTTGGTACAGGTGAAATATGACCATGGCAGATGAAAAGGTTTTGGAGGAATGAATGGTGTTGAAGTTTTGTTTTTATTTTACATGTTTGGTGATTGTGTATGCTCACTGGGCACAATTTTCCCTTTCCAGGGCTGACCCAGGAGTACTAATTGGTTAAGTGACTCAAGGTCACTCTACAGGCAAATGAAAGTGGAAGGAAGTTGCATGATGGTTGGCTGTCAGGAGAACTCAATACCAATGGGTGAGAGCATGAGTGACTATAGGAATGAGAAGGGGAATGATACCAAAATTACTACTGTATTTATTTCTTATTGAATAAGTGCATGTGTTGATTACTAGACTAGTGTTTAGCTGTTTCATTCCAGTTAAATTATATAACCTTTCAAGAAAAATAATGTGACCCTTTACTGAAGTACTAGTTTTTAACAAATACTGTATGCCTGTGTTTTCTGTCTTTTTTTAATTTTTCCAAGTGTTCTGGGTTTCTAATGCCATGATGGGAGTGGGACCCATCTCTAAGTCAAGTATGAATGGAGTTCATGAAATTAGTAGTAATAACAGTAAAAAAGAAATGTCAAAAAAAACCCAAAAAATAAGGTCCAGCAAAAATGAAAATCACTTTTATTACGTCAGTCTTTGATGTCAGCCAAGAATGCTCATTTCAGCATCCACCACATACCCAGAATTACATCCTTTTGCAGTTCATGTAGGGTTACATGTATTGGTAGTATATATTTAAGTACTATTGTAAATTCTTTTTTCTAATAGTCCTGTTGTTCTTACAACTATTGTCTGGGTATCATTCTTCCATATTTGTCTCATTTCTTCTTGCAAATACTGGTATTTTATGCCTTTGTTTTTGTCAGGATTTAGGACACTATAATTGTTGAATGTTGCACTTTCAATGATTCAGGTTTCTTTTGTTGTTTTTTTTTTCTTGGACTACTATATGTGGTTTTCTTGCATCACATTTTTCAGCTGTTAGATGACTGCATGTGATCCAAAATTCATCATTCTCTATAAAGCTCTGTAGTTCATGTTTTCAATGCTGCTCGGATAATTCTACATTATACTGTTTGCATAATCCACAATGCAATAGTCTTGCCACATTAGTATGCATTTAGGTATGTAGACCCTCTGCCACAAGTGTGTCAGACCCAGCAATGAGATGTGCAGCTGTTTCCAGTTCTGTTTTATAGAAATGGCATTTGCTGGTTTCTGTCACTTTTTCAATAGACATTGTAAACCAGCATGTACATAGCTCACTATCTTGGTCTGGAATTATTAGACTTTTATGTTTTGGTTAAAACCCATCTCTCCTTAGCCATTCCTGCATCAAACCTTAGTCAAAATAAGGTTGCTCTAGGAGTTTTCTACACTTGTCACTATATTTGTGAACTATCCTTTTTTTCCTTTGATACTTTTTCTTCCTACTGTTTATTTTGTTTTTTGACACTTTCAGTTCATAGGTTCATAGGTTCATAGGTAGATACTAGGCTATCTGCCCTAGGGCATTTATAAGCCTAGCCAGAGTGTATTTGGCTTTCGCCTCCCTATTAGATTAGCCTACTGTGCCTCTGTAAAGTAGGTCACAGAAGGTACCCTTTTAAGATTAGTTTACTGTGCCTCTGTCTAGCAGGGACACAGAAGAAATCCCAGGGATGAATTTGTGATTTCCCATCCACGCATCCAGATTTCGCTTGAAGAGGGTCAGCGAGGGGCTATGTCTAACATGAATTGGGATTCTATTCCAGAATGAGGGGAGCCTCTGGGAAATGAATCTGTCCCTCCAGCATGTCCTATTTATTTTTGTGCTGAGGTTTAGGTCCCTGGAGCGTGTAGCTCTAAGGGGCTTGGATTTTTTGAGGTGGAGCATGTCCATTAATTCTGGGTTTGACATGGCTTTGTACATCAGGCATAGATCGCCTCTGAGTAGGTGGTAAGCAACTGAGTAGAGCTGGAGTTTCTTTAGTCGAGCTGCATAGGACATCTGTTTGTAGCCCATGATCCTCTTGGTGAGGTACTTTTGGGGTCTCTCCAGTTGCTGCAGGTGTCGGGTAAGGTACATCCCAAAGGGGCATTGTATTCAATTATGGGCCTGATGAGTGACGAGTAGAGGGGCACAATGACCTCTCTTGATCTAGATGCAAACCCTTTCGTGATAAGGTGGGCTATATTGAAGGTCTTTCTAACCACTTTGGCAACGTGATTATCAAAGGAGAGATTACTATCTACGTTGGTCCCCAAATCTCTAATTACTTCTTCCGTACTTAATGGATTACCACCTATGTGGTAATTTGTGGGCACCTTGTTTTTCCCAAAGGGGATGACTATGCACTTTTTAGCATTTAGCTTGAGGCCGTGGCTCTGGCACCAAGCATCCATCTCTGTGAGACCCTTTTGGAGGATGCTTGTGTCAGCTGGAGATTCGATTATGGCCCCCAGTTTGCAGTCATCTGCGAACTTTGTCAGCCATAATCCACCCGTGTTAGCCTGAAGCCTGAGAAGTATATACCAAACAAGAGAGGTCCCAGAACTGAGCCCTGTGGGATGCCACTTGTAACTGGTTTGGATTCGGACATGGCACCTGCAATTCTGACCATGTGGGTTCTATCTCTGAGCCAGTTTGCAACCCATCTTGTGATATAGGGGTTGATATTTAAGCTGGTAAGCTTATTTATGATGCCCGAGTGGGGTATTGTGTCGAAGGCTTTTGTGAGGACCAGGTAGGCTGTGTGGACTACCTTGCCCTCATCTATGGCTTTGGTAACTGTTTCAAAGAAATCAACTAGGTTTAAGAGGCAAGATCTGCCCTTAACAAAGCCGAATTGGGTAGGGTCCAGTGTCTGGAGGCTCCCAATGTCTTTGTTTATGAGTTCCATGATAATACGCTCCATAGCTTTACAGACCAGACTAGTCAGGCTTATGGGGCGATAGTTTCCGGGGTCCGTTGTAGCACCACCTTTGTGGAGTGGGACCACTGTAGCTGTACGCCATTCTTTGGGTACATATCCTGTAGTAAGGCTAAGTTTGAACAGTGACTTAATGTGAGGGTTCAGTTCTTCTTGGAGCTCGTGTAAGACACAGCCTGGGAGAGGGCAGCTTTCACCTGTGCATCTGTGATGTCAGGGAGGTTACATTCAGTTGGGATAGGCATTTGCTCCTTTGGGGGGAAGGGAGGGAGAAGTTTGCGCTGAATCTGTCTGCCAGGATGTTGGCTATGTCTGTAGGTTCGGTATATTTTGTACCGTTATGCAACAATTCAGAGCATATCTGGGAGTTTCCACCCATGTTCCTGACATAACTAAAGAAGGCCTTGTGATTATCTTTAGTGTCTAGGGCAATTTTTCTTTCGAAACTGGCCTTTGATGATTTTATGAGGGATCGAAGTTTCTTGCTAATACTGATCAGAGATGCCTTCCCTTTTTGGGATTTTGCTCTGTCATGTAGTAGCTTCCTCCTTCTGTTGTATAGTTTATTTATGGCCAGGGTCCACCAGACCGGTCTCCTGTTTTGGAGGAGTGAGTCTTGGTTTTATTTGGGATAGCACGATCCATGCATTCCTGCAGGTGCTCATAGAATGCATTTGTAAAGGATTCTGCAGATTGGGCTGTATTATCCTCTGTCCCAGGGGCTTTGAAGGATTCCACCTCAGTCTTGAGAAGTGCAAAGTTGGCTTTTGAGAAATTCTTTACAGTGATTTCCTTGGCTGGGGGTGGGGACGGGATATGGATGTCCAGGGAAATTTGTTTATGGTCTGATCTTACCAATGAGGGGTTTACCTCTGGTGTGGAACATAGAGTCCCCATGTTGGTGATGACCAGGTCCAATATGTTGTTCCCTCATGTGGGAGTGGTGACCAGTTGTTCCATTGCATTAGAGTTTATAAATTCAAGGAACCATTGGGCGAGGGTGTTTGGGCTTGAGTAGTTTTCCCAGTCAATGTTTGGGTAGTTGAAGTCACCCAATAACATAGTGTTTGAAGAGACCTTCATATTCTCCAGTGTTCTCAGGAATGCCAAGTGGAGTTCCTGTAATAGGGAGGGTGTTCTGTAGCAGGCTGCCAACAGCAATTTTTTTTCCCTTGGAAAAAAATCGTTGTTCTGACAGTTCAGTTTTGTAAGCTTTCGCCTACATGGGGTCGATTAATCAACGTTCGCTTACCTAAGCATTTGGTGATCTAATATAGACCCGTTATTAGATGATAGTTGTGCAACAATGTGATCTACCATGGTCAAACACCATCTTGAAATTAAACCCAAACTAATATCAAATTGAAGGTCAACAAAATCTAAATGAGCTTGTTTAGAACTATCTAGTAACTGGTTTTACACTTTGTTTACCTCAAGGCATTTTCTTTACAATTGTTTGAACTACCGAGAAGAACATTTTAATGCAAGATAAATAAATGACACATTTTCAATTTAAGATTGAAACTCCTCTTCAAAAAGTCCTGTAAACAAAAAATGTCCTAAGTGGTTATCTTCTTATTTGCCACTTCTGCTTAACATATCTGTGTAGCTATGGAAATTGGAATGATGTCTAAGAACTTGATGTTCCCCTGGATATCAGAGTGTGTCCAAAGCTGTGACCGTCTGCAGGCAAACTATTTACGATTTAGGTAAACATCTATTATTTTAGCTTCTGATGCATTCATCTAGAGGTCATGGCAAATGTTTCCCACCCAATCATGTTTGCAAAATGAAGCCCTATTAAACGCCTCAAAAAATGTTCCAGTTTACTAAATCACACTGGCCTTGCTTGTAATCTTCATTTTGTGATGTTACTGGCACTGCCTTTTTAGTAAATTATACAGAGACCTCATAAAATTCAAGAGCAGAGCCTCAGGCAAAGTTTATTTGTACCAGTAAGGACATTATATCTCCTCTTATAACATTTTTCTTTTATGCTAGGATACCATTCTTCTCATTCAGTGGTCTTAGCTTACCGGGGGTAAACTATATAACTGAAATGCTATGTTATTTTCTAAAACTAAGAAAGTAAAGGTCATTGCTTGATATTCTACCTTGTTTGCAGCTAAAGGTACCCTAACTAATTTCTGGCACAGCTGATGAAAGGACTCAATGCCATTTCAGGTATAGTCTTTGATATTTCTATAATTAGGAAATCATCTATATACTGCATCACTGCCATTAGCAAGCCATCTCCAATATTGAATGCAAGCCAATACCTAACATTTCAAAAGTGGCATATGGCCATAATAATTTTTTCTTATCAAGCTGCATTCTCAACAAGTACCACTCCTTGCATCATATCAGTAATAGGCAGAATGACTCCTTTATATCTGACTTTGATACTATGGGTCAGGAATTACTTGAATAACCCAGATTGCATCATTCACTGAGTATTAGACTTTTGTGGCTTCCCTGCCTATGGTATCATATACAAATGATGAATGAGTGTTGAGCAGTATCCTAGCATCACTAATAATTTATTTACTTGTTTACTGAATTTGTTTACAGGGGTAGAGCACTGATCATTTCTGACAAATTTCAGTCTCAATCCATTGCCAATAATATGACCACTCACACAAAGTACATAAGATAACAAAAACTCTTTAAGTGACACTGAATAAAATATAAATAATTTGTGTCGCTAACAATACAAAAGTACGTAAACCAGTAAAGTGGGAGGATAAACTTATGCTGATATCTGTATACATTAAGTGTTTGCTTTATATTTAGGAAGATAAAGAATGGTCCATTCATCCATCCACAATCCCCTTTTCTCATTTTCACATGGAGTTGGGGTGTCATTTCAACAGTGGCAATCATCTAGAGCCAAAGTTTACACCACAGGGTGGCTAGCCCTACCACACTCTCACCTATGGCCAATTTAGAGTGTCCAAGCCACATACTGCATGTCTTTGGAATGTGAGAGGAAATCAGAGCACCCGGAAAGCCAAATGAACACAAGAAGTACATGCAGACTCCCACAGAAGTCATCCCAGCTGCGAATCAAACTGGGAAACCACTTGCTGTGGGGTGATACAATTAGCTGCACAACTGAATGATGCCACAATACAAACAAAAAGATAACTAACTTTATTTTTTGGCTTAGCTACTTGTCTCATTCTAACCTTCACTACTAATGTTTAATATTTATACACATATGTATTTTGTGATTGTTTTTGTATATGCATTCAGGAATGTCTGTGTATAGCTGATTTTTTGAACTGGTGAAGAAGGCAATTAGAGTAGTAAGCAAACCAACGGTGTTTAATCCAGAAGGAAACACTCACAAGGTACTGAAAAGAACACACAAACTGCAAACCAATGATAAAAATAAAGCACTTTTCGTCCTGCTCACTAGCAGCACTTCTTCAGATAAAAAATGTCACGAAAACTTCATCATTAAATACTAAATAAAAAAGTGGGCATTGTAAGCCACACAAGTTACACTCAATTAACTTAAAAAGACATTGCTCACTGTGGTAAACAAGTTGTGATTTAAAATGCGAAATGCATGTTACATATATTTGCAACAAATTTCTACCTCTTCTAGCAAGATATGTAATCAATAATAAAAGAAATAAAAAGCTTCATTGTTAGCAACAGTGCTAACAAAACTAAAGTTAATTAAAGTCTGAAACAAACACTGAAGTTTGTTGAAGTCTGAAACAAGCAGTTGCCACATTACTATTGCACCAACTAAACACCTAAACGCTAACAAGTAGAAATGTCAAGGGTCTGGAAAAACAAGTAGTGCAAAGATAAAGTGAAAAAAACTAAGAAAAAGCAATAAAATAATTATAGATAATACTATTGCAGACCTGATAACATAGGTTTAAATGTTACACTTTCTTTTCTCTAAAAGGTAACACGGGAGTTGTGTATAAACATTTATAGTGTACTAGCGTCTCAAATTCCTAAGTTTAAGTATACATGCCAAAGAGACTACTTCATTCAAACCCGGATTAAAACAAGATCCAGTACGAAGTTGCCAACACAATTCAAGTTGTTCCAATAATAAAGATGTAGGTTCACCTCTATTATCATCAAACACTGAGTCAATGGCTCTAAATAAGAAAGAATGGTGTGGATATGACACTATATGTCTTGCCAGAGCATTGTCTAAGTTTTGATTTCTGATTTTATACAAATGCTCATAAACACGTTCTTTCAACTTACGGTCCGTTTTACTGATGTAGAATGCAGTGCAACCTGAGCATTGGGCCACATAGACCACAGATTTAAACTGGCAAGTAAACCTAGAGTGGATCCTGTAAATAGTGTTTCTAATAATTACCTCTTGAGCAAAGATGAAAAAAAAATTCATATGTTTCTAAAATCTATAGAAAACACACATATTCCAATTATTTTCTCCATTATAGCAGCTGTCACCCTTGGCACCAGAAAAAAATCTGTTGTCAAGGGACAACTTGTGAGAGCTGCATGTATGGTCACACTTGAGTCAGACTTTTTATACAAAAGTCAAAAACTGAAGGACATGTTTCTCAAAAAGGGTTACCCTGAGGACCTGATAGACACGATCTGTGATGAAATCACCACTAAGAGAGAACAAGGCATTTATAGGCCAATTCTTAGTTTGAGTCTCAATAATACTGGAACAATTGATTCTAGTTTTCCTGACAAATATGAATACACAATTAGTCTGATTACCCCTTTTAGTAGTGATGCTAAGGAGATAAAGCACATTCTATGCAAAAATTGGGAAATAATTAGAAGAGATGCCCATATTGCTGATAGGTTTGAAAACAGCCCACGAATTACATACAAGCGTGGTACCAACTTGAAAAGTTTATTAGAGGTCAACAAACCAGCTTTAAATTGGAAATGTGGTATGTACAAATGCTAAATGTGCAATTATTGCAAGCACATGAGTATAGGCAAAGAGGTAATTATTAGAAACACTATTTACAAGATCCACTCTAGGTTTACTTGCCAGTTTAAATCTGTGGTCTATGTGGCCCAATGCTCAGGTTGTACCGTGTTCTACATCGGTAAAACTGACCATAAGTTGAAATAACATGTTTACGAGCATTTGTATAAAATCAGAAATCAAAGCTTAGACAATGCTCTGGCAAGACATATAGTGTCATATCCACACCATTCTTTCTTATTTAGAGCCATTGACTCAGTGTTTGATGATAATAGAAGTGGACCTACATCTTTATTATTGGAACAACTTGAATTGTGTTGGCAACTTCGTACTGGATCTTGTTTTAATCCGGGTTTGAATACATCTTTGGCATGTATACTTAAACTTAGGAATTTGAGACGCTAGTACACTATAAATGTTTATACACAACACCCATGTTACCTTTTAGAGAACAGAAAGTGTAACATTTAAACCTATGTTATCAGGTCTGCAATAGTATTATCTATTATTATTTTATTGTTTTTTTCTTAGTTTTTTTCACTTTGTCTTTGCACTACTTGTTTTTCTAGACCCCTGACATGTCTACTTGTTAGCATTTAGGCGTTTAGTTGGTGCAATAGTAATGTGGCAACTGCTTGTTTCAGACTTCAACAAACTTCAGTGTTTGTTTCAGACTTTAATTAACTTTAGTTTTGTTAGCACTGTTGTTAACAATGAAGCTTTTTATTTCTTTAATTATTGATTACATATCTTGCTAGAAGAGGTAGAAATTTGTTGCAAATATATGTAACATGCATTTTGCATTTTAAATCACAACTTGTTTACCACAGTGAGCAATGTCTTTTTAAGTTAATTGAGTGTAACTTTTGTGGCTTACAATGCCCACTTTTTTATTTAGTATTTAATGATGACGTTTTCATGACATTTTTTGTCTGAAGAAGTCCTGCTAGTGAGCAGGACGAAAAGCACTTTATTTTTATCATTGGTTTGCAGTTTGTGTGTTCTTTCCAGTACCTTGTGAGTGTTTGCTTCTGGATTAAACACCGTTGGTTTGCTTACTACTCTCATTGCCTTCTTCACCAGTTCGTTGTTTTTACCTCCAGCAGTCTGTTTGTATAGCTGATTTTTTGTTACTTCTCTTGTATTATCTGTGGAGATTTTTCTCTGGCTTCTACTGAAAATGAGCTTTTAGCTTGCCTTCTTGGTTGCATCAAACACTGTCTAGGTAGGCTCATTACTAAGTCTATTCAACCTCAGCTTCTCCACTGAATTCATGCTGCAGTAATGGAGAACTGCGTTAGACATTCTGCTCTACAAAGGGGATCCACTACTGATTCAGGAAAGTATATACCTATAAGCCTCACCAGCCTTATTTGCAAAGCAATGGAACGCATCATTATGGAACTTATTGACAAGGATATAGGCAATGTACAAGAGCTGGACCTAACTAGTTTGGATTTGTTAAAGGCAGATGCTACTTTCAGAATCTAGTGGACTTCTTTGAACATTTCACTGATGCATTAGACTCAGTCCAGTTAGTTCACACTGCCTACCTGGACCTGTTTACGGCATTTGATAACATTCCACATTCTGGCATTATTGATCAGCTAATCAAACTAAATGTAAACCCCTATGCAACCCACTGGATAACAAACTAGCTAAATGACCAATCCTAATCTAGTAAAATGGGAGAGTAGTTACTAGTCGTATCCCACATGATAGGTCCTAACATCACTACTGTTTGGTATTTACTTCTCTGATGTCAAGACTGACATCAATGGGCTATGGCTGACCAAGTTTGGAGATGACTGAAAACTTAGATCTGCCATTAAGTTCTCATCTGACTTCTAAATTCTGCAGAAAGGACTAAGATGCACTAATACATGGTACCTGGACCATGATCTAAAACTAAATGCTAAAAAATGTACTCATGCACGTACCACATAGGTGGCACCTTTTTTAAAAGTTGTCTCAGCCATTAGACATCTGACCACTTTTATTGACAATAAACTATCCTTGGATCACCATGTATCCACTATTGTTAGGACATTTTTTTACCTTGCCATACTGATCACCAGTGTATTTCTTTCAGACTTAAGGAAGTTACCATCCTTCTCTACTTCTCCCACATCAAGCCCATAATATAGTATAATGGCCCTTTTGGTATGTACCAATCTAAGCATATGACTCAGCTTGAGAGACCACAGTGTTTATTCACTAATATAATCAAGAACATGTCTTCCTTTAGCTATACAGACTATCTTAAAGCAATCTTTCCCTTTTCTATTTGCAACATAGTCTTGAGAGCTGACCTCTGTCTCGCCTACACAGCCTGAAATTATCCAGTTCTATGTGACCTCTTGCACATCTGTAAAACTAATAACACCCTCAGTACTCACAGAAGAGATCTTCCCTTCCACCAAAACATAAATATGATCTCATGCCAAGGTAGGCATATATCCCAAAGAATCATTCATTTATGGAATAGACTTCTTTGGATAGAAAGCAAAGTAGCTTCCTAGTCCTCTTTATGTATAACCCGCATGAATGAATGGACAATCACAAATACACTCCAGGTATGGATTCTTAAGTTCTCATTGAAAGGAGTTATGTCAATGGATACCTACAGTATGGGATATTGTGGCTAGGCTACTAATGATTCTCTGGGTCATCAGCCTAGTATTTACCTATGAAACTATAAATATTTCTTCATGAAACATGAATACCTATCACTTCAGATTAAATTCCTCCTACCAGACAGTTATAGACCTGTGCACCAAAAGAGACCAGCATCTCCCAAGTAAACCCAATTCTGGGTCGGTGCTCTGAACTCACCACTAGATGTCTTATTAGAGACTAAAAATCATAGTATGATAGTTTCACCTATGCCATAAACAGGTAGTCCTGTGAATAATGTTAGTTTTGTGCTGTTTGTATAAGCTGTCCTTTTTTATACACTCCTTTTAGACTGATGTCATCTCTTTTCCGATCATGTGTCAGGTTACTTGTTCAATATTTCTGCAACATCGGTTCCCTTCCACATAAAGCTGCTGTTGCATGCATACGGCCTTGCTTTCTGTACATCTGAGCTATGGTGTCAGACACACATACCTATTATTTTTAGCCAATGCCTCCCTAATTGCACCTTTCTAATCTATTGAGATATCTTCATTCCCATTTCTTTGGAGACCCTTGCATAACTCTTTGAGTCTGTTCTTTGGGGTTTTCTATCATTCTCGTTACTGTCCACTGGTGCTGCTTGCACAAAGTAATCTTTGTATTTACAGTATAAACATTAAAGAGATAAAATAGAGGCATGTGCTTCAGTTCCAGCATCATCACCCTTCTGGAGACCACTGAAGTCTAAATGTTTTTCATTTTACACAACATCTGGGGCAGTGGTGGAAGACCTTGTGATCTCTAAATGGATACGCTTGTCCTCAAATTTCTGGCCAGCTCTACTCACAGATGAAAATGTGAAGAGATGCATGCAGATGGTGTAATACCTCATTCAAAATGTCTGACAGACTATTTGGTCCATAGTCACTGTACTGTACTGTACCTCTCCCATCATCTCATAATACTGGCTTTTTAACTGCTGTTTTCCTTTCTTTCTCGCATGTGTTTCTTTTTACATTTAATTGAATATTAATTTATGTATGCAGGTTTACTCAAACATTTTGCAAGTCCTTTGTCCAGAAGTTCATTTTCACATGAGCTAGTTTATTTGTAATTTTCAGATCTCCAGTCACGGGGTGATGGGGTCATATATGTCCAGGATGTTATTCTCTGTTAGGTCTACTTTTGGTGCTTAACAAGAAACTTATGTGAGTGCATAGTGCTATAACAACAGAAGTGACTTCATGGAGGATGATGGGGAAGGCAGGTGGCAAACGATAGTTTGCTAGTTTTTGTATCTCATAGAAGAGACTCTTCTTTAACATAACATGTTTCTTTTTTGTTGTTACTAGATTCAAAATAAAATTAATGACAGCTCATTTCACCCTTTTCAATTCATAGTCAAAAATTAGGAGATAACATTGTACATATTTAAAAATTTGAATTAAAGCAACTCACTGCTGTGCTATCTTTTGGTGAGAATAGAAATAACTATGTTAATAACAGCATAAAAATAAAACAAAGTGCAAAAATGCACAACTGAAAGAAACCAGAAACAAAAACAAATCAAAATGTATATATTACAATCGCTTTTTGTAGATTACATAAAAACTTTCATTCAGCAAAACAGTCTAGTTCTAATATTTTTTATATATTACTACATGGACAACACTATTAGTCAAGCTAACTTTCATGATATATCTTTAATGAAGGGGAGACTTCCAAGATAGCTCCACACTGAGTAACAGTTTAATTTCAATTCCCCCAGTGTGAAGACAGCAAATCAGAAAAGAGAACCAGTGAATTTGCCTTTTTGGGTAAATGTCAGTTACTGGCAAGTCAAGGGCATTGCCTAGATGCTAGCAAAGAAGAAATTTAGAGAACCTGAAAGATAACAATCCAGAAAACATTGGCTGTGAATAATCCTGTAGGTGTTGAACAAAATCTAGTTCAAGCTCCAGCTTTGGTGCAAGACATGACTTCCAGTAATTCAGAGGAAAAAATAAGGCAAATGTACTCTGGATTGATCAATATAAACAAAACACAGAAAGAGGATATCAACTCAAATAATAAAAGTCTGGAAAAATGGAAGAAGCTTTAAATAGATACTCAGATGAGCTGATAAAACTGCAAAAAAATATAACATGAAATGAAGCAAATGCTGGTTGTGCATGAGACTGGTCAAGAAGACAGACTCAGTGTGCCACTCAACCACAGCCAATAAGGCAAAACAACGTACCCAACACACTAATCATAGGTGACTCTATAGTCAGGCACACTGATGTCCCACTCACCAGGCTAAACAAGGAGAAGGTTACTGTCAGCTGCCTGTTGGGTGCCAGGATCCGCCGCATAACCCACTCAATCAGGTCACTAAACAACAAGTACAAATATGACTCTGTCATTGTCCATGTTGGTGTGAATGACCAGAGACGTACCTCCCTGGACTACATGAAAAGAGACATGGAAGTGCTCTCTGACCTTGTAGCCCAGGCAGGTATGACCCTAGCCCTGAGTAGCATTCTGCCATCGCCCGAATGCAGTACAAGGACAAAATGATTGACTTCAACAATTGGCTAAGCTTCTGGTGTCATTCTAAGGGGATCCAGTATCTGTCTGCTTGGGATGACAGAGTCGACAGACCACAATGTTTTGCCACAGATGGCCTGCACCTGTCACCTCTGGGATTCCGATACTGGCTAAGGCTCTTGCTGCCCCTATAGTGCCTCTTTTGGGCAAGGTTCAAATAACAAATTCACCACCATAACAGGAACAGGCAAGCAAAAACTGAGGGTAATGCTACTCAATGCTAGAAGTCTAAATCTCAAAATGCACTCACTCGAGACTCTCCTTAAAATGGAGAACATCGATATCTGTGCAGTGACTGAGACCTGGTTCAAGGCTCCAGAGAGCACTCCTGCACTACCAGGCTATAACTCATACCACACTTTTTGGCCATGTAACCTGGACCGAAACACAAAAGGCAGAGGTGTGTCCATATTCATTAAGGATATCCACACCTCCAGGCTAGTTGCTCAGCATAATGCATCCGAGGTTATCCAAGTGCAGCTAACTCTGGGCAAAACTGCAATCCAAATTGTAGCTTGCTACAGATCCCCCACCATGCCCCAGGATTCCCACTCCTCTTTTCTTGATGTACTGGAAAATATTAGGGTTCAACCAAACACCCTAATAATGGGTGACTTCAACTACTCCACCATTAACTGGGAAAACTACTCGTGTACCAACTCCTTAGCTCAACGCTTTCTGGAATTCATAAACTCCAATGCCCTGGATCAACTTATCCACACCCCCACCAGGGGCAACAATATCCTAGACCTAGTCATTACCAACATGAATGATCGGTGTTCCACACCTGAAGTCAACTCCTCGTTGGTCCGATCCGACCATAAGTTAATCACCCTTGATATCCACATCCCGCCCCCACCCCCATTAAGGAAACCATGGTAAAAAAATTCTCCAAAGCCAACTTCATGCTTCTTAAGACAGAAGTGGTGAACTTCATGACACCCATGCAGATGGATAATACAGTTACAACTGCTGAATCCTACACAAATGTACTCTATAAGCACTTACACGAGTGCATGGATTGTGCTATCCCAAACAGAACCAAGATGCTATCCTCCAAAAAAAGGAAGTCAATCTGGTGGTCCCCTGCCATAAACAAACTGTACAACAGAAGGAAGAAACTGTTGCAAAAGAGAGTAAAATCCCATGAGTGGGGGAGCTCCCTGGTCAGCCTCAGTAAGAAGCTGAGATCCCTTATAAGATCCTCCAAAGCTAGCTACGAAAACAAAATCACCACTAATTCTAAGGACAACCACAAAGCATTCTATAGCTATGTCAAGAATCTTGATGGCAACACCCAGATCTGCTCTGAGTTACAGCACAAAGGCACGAAAATTACAGAACCAACTGATATTGCCAACATCCTGGCAGATAGGTTCAGTGCCAACTTTAACCCCCGCCTAGCCCCTAAAGGGCCCATATCTATACAGGAAGAATGCAGAGTCCCTGTAATCACAACTACGCAGGTAAAAGTTGCACTCTCTAAAGCCAAAAACACAGCATCCATGGGACCAGACAACATCCCAGGCTGCGTTTTACACGAACCTTAGAACAAACTGGCTCCCCACTTAAGCACCATGTTCAATAATAGCCTCAAATCAGGCTTTGGTCCCACTTAATGGCGCACAGCAACAGTTATCCCACTCCACAAAGGGGGAGCCACCACTGATCCCGGGAACCATCGACCTATTAGCCTGAAGAGCCTGGTCTGCAAGGCCATGGAATGTATCATCATGGAACTCATAAACAAAGACATTGGTAACCTCCAAACTCTGGATCCCATCCAGTTCGGGTTTGTGAAAGGCAGATCATGCCTCCTGAACCTGATCGACTTCTTTAAGGCAGTCACCAAATCTGTAGATGAGGGTAAGGTGGTTCACACAACCTATATTGACCTCGCCAAGGTTTTTGACACCATCCCCATTTCTGGAATTATAGCTAAACTCACTAAACTAGGTATAAATCCCTACGTCACAAGATGGGTTGCCAACTGGCTCACTGACAGAACCCACACTAAAAAAGTTGCAGACTCCAAATCTGACCTCAAAGCAGTGACAAGTGGAGTACCACAGGGTTCCGTCCTGGGACCACGCCTGTTTGGTATCTACTTCTCTGAAGTACAGGCTAACACAGAAGGCCTCTGGCTAATGAAGTTCGCAGATGACTGCAAACTAGGAGCCATAGTCAAGTCCCCAAATGATGTGGGCATCCTACAGAAGGGACTTGCTGAGACAGATGCCTGGTGTCAGAGCCATGGTCTCAAGCTCAATGCCAAAAAGTGCAGTGTCATCCCCTTTGGTAAAAACTCTGTACCCATGAACTACCACATAGGCAGCAATCTACTTAACACCGAATGTGTGATAAGAGACCTTGGGACCCAAGTGGGCAATAGTCTCTCCTTTGATAGTTGCATCACCACAGTAGTAAGAAAGTCCTTCTACATGGCACACCTCATCATAAAAGGGTTCTCATCCAGGAAAAAAGAGGTCATTGTTCCCCTCTACTCGACACTCATTAGACCCATTATAGAGTACAATGCCCCATTTGGAATGTACCTCACAAGACATCTGCAGCAGCTGGAAAGGCCACAGAACTACATCACAAAGAGGATTACTGGCCTCAAACAAATGCCCTACACTGACCGCCTCAAAAAACTCCAGCTTTACTCCATAGCATATCACCTACTCCGAGGTGATCTCTGCCTAACATATAAAGCTATGTCAAACCCAGAGCTGTTGGACATGCTACACCTAAAGAAATCCCAATCCCTCCGAGCTACATGCTCTAGGGACCTAAACCTTGTCACCACAATAAACAGGACATGCTGGAGAGATAGATTCCTGTCCCAGAGACTTCCCATACTCTGGAACAGGCTACCCATCTATGTCAAGCAAAGTTCTTCATTAGCACTCTTCCAGAAAAATCTTGATGAGTGGATGGGAAATATGAAATACACCCGGGGGATCACTTCTGTGTCTCTGCTCGATAGTGGCACAGGAAAATAATTTCCTTGGGTGGCATAAGCCAGGGAACCTTGTTGGCTAAGCTTACATAGGCCCTTGGGCCGATAGCCTAGTACCTGCCTATGAACCTATGAACCTATAAGAGATGTTTCAAAAAATGGTAGAATTCGTGGACAATACATATAGGGAAAACCTGAGATTTTCTACTGTACCAGAAAAACTGAAAGAAACAGACTGTATTAATATTATGAAAGCACAAATAAACAACTGGACTGGTATTTCACAGCAGGAGTTAACTGGAAGGGCACATCCTGTATATGCTCAAAACCTGGCCACAAGAAAGCAGCCAAGACCACAAAGAGTAAAGATGCAATAATACCAGCAGTAAAAGTTGATTCTGACAAAACTGTGGCAAGAGGACTAATTACTGAAAGCTGGAGTCAGTAGAGTGTTTGTGCAAAATGTTGCTCACTGTACATCAGGCAGAAGAGGAATAATTTACTCAAGCAATCAGGGAATGCCGAGAAGCAGGTGTGAGATTTAATCTGCTGTATCCAGCTATCTTCAGAATATTTTTTCCTGGAGGGTCAAAGTAATTTTTTCTCAACTGTTTTTATTGAAAATTTTAACAACAGAACATTAATATATAATAACAGATATACTATAAAACAAATATACATATCTAAAAGAACAGTAATAAATAACTAAAATAACTATTTACAATGGTGTCTACTATAAAACAAAGCTTTTTAAACAGAAAAAGAAATGTGATGAGTAGTTGTTAGTTAAAAGTCCATTCATTCAGCAGTTCTTTGAATTTCAACCATATATTATATGAAAAGGTGATTCTAGATGTTCTTGTCTTGATTGTAATAAGTTCAGGATGACCAAATTCTGTTGCCAAGTGTAGAAATATCTTCATAATAGGAGTAGTCTCATTCTTCAAGTCGTTGGTGGTGACTTCTTTTGCTAATGTTAAGATACTCCATAAAAGAGAGTATTTTATTTTTGTGACACAAGTGGGAATAGGTGTATTAAATAAAAAAAGAGATTTGGTCAGCATAAATTTATCATTAAAAACAGACTGTAAGAGAGAATTCATATTATCCCAATATGATTTAAGTTTTATACAGTCGTAAAACATATGCTGCCAGGCAGCTTTAACATTTAGTTTACATCTCCAGCATCCTATATCTTTATTAAATATCAGCTCAGCTTTGTGTGGTATAATAAAGGTTCTGTATAGGAACTTCTAAGAGAATATACTACATCTTAGTGATGAAGAAGTTTGTTTTGAAGATTGCAGTATTTGTTTTTTATCATCTTAACTCAGGGAGTTATTATGAACAAGTCTAAAATAATCCCAATAGCTTACTCTGTGACATACTGTTGATTTCTTAAGTACCTTATATATTTTAGATAGAAGTCCTTTTCCAATTATATTCAGGTGCATCAGAATAGAGTAAGTCAATGAATGTATGGAAAGAATTTCTAGCTATTGGTTGCATTAGAGTAATCTTATGTTCAACCAATTATCTACAATTTTGAATTTCTAACCACATGTTTTTGTTTAACTGAAACTTATTAATGATATGGTCAACATTTTGTAACTTCCCATTGTCTAGTAATTTATACCAGTATAGCAAGTTTTTGACATTAAATGTAGTCATGGTTGCTAAATTAAATGTATTAATACTATTTTGAGTGTAGGCAATTGGAAATGCAAAGAAAATCCATACTTTATATACAGAGTTTCTGCAAATGAAATAATAAGAGTTAACTGGTTTGTTTTTGTTTTATATAAAATAGTCTTTTACTAACCAATGAAATTTATTAGTGGTTATTTTATTATGATATTATTTTGTTAAATTATTGGATTTACATCAAATACCTCCATGAATATCTTTTCATTTGGCATTATAATGGTTATTTAACCAAAAAAAATATTGTCTGAACAATTGAGGATAAGGAATATAATTCTAAGTCTGGAAGGCCAATACTAACCAATATCCAATCTCTAATGTGATGGCTTAAAGCCAATCCAGGCGTATTAGGAAATCATAAAAATCTCCGAAACAAAGAAATATATTATACTCTTTTATATTTTTGGGAGTGCAAAGGAAAAATATTGAACTATATATAGAATTTTAGGAAGGATAATCATTTTAATTAAGGAGAGTCTCTCTTCCATGATGGATACAAATATTCCATTTATTAATTATGGAATTTACATTATTATTCTAATTAAGGGCTGTTATATATTTAATGTTATTAGACAAGATTATACCCAAGTAAGTGATTTTATCATCTTTCACAAAGTGTTTATGCAATTTCTTAACTATTTTGTTAATATTATAATTAACGGGTAGTATTTTAGTTTTATTCTCATTAAAGCCGATTCCCGATTTCTTCTGGAATATTTCTATTGCTTGTAATACTATAATAAGAAAAGAATTACAATAAGTCAAAGTTAATATGATGTCATCTACAAATAATTGTATTTTGGGGATTAGATAACCTTAAATAAATAAATTAGTATGCCTTTGATGTTTTTATTTGATCTTTTATAATTTGCAAAAGATTTCATAACTAGAGCAAAAAGCAATGGGAACAAAGGACAGCCCTGTTTAGTATCTTTAGTAATCCTGATTGATTAGAAAGTATATGAGCTTATCTTAAAGGCCAACAAAGGGATTCTGTATTAAATACTCAACTTCTCTGTCCTTTTTCTCCCTATTTACTGTCCCTGCTATGAAGAAACAACAATACAGTATGTAAAATATTTTACATTTAATGTTTTTCTCCACTAGAACAGCACTTTACTGTACTGTGGTGGTTTCACTTTCAAAAAAACTTTTGTCCCACCCTGGTAAAGCTTGCTGCAGTCTCCAATTCATTGATGTCATCAACACCTATGAGTACAGGTAGTTTTCTGGCCAATTTCTTCCCCAAACTGACATTTCCATGACCTTCCTTAAAAAACTACCCAAGCTGTGATGTCACAGCTGCCTGGTCCTTTCCCTACCCATACAGAAAGTAAAGGCTAGAGCAAGGAAACAGTACATGAGTCAAGTTTCCTGCTGTGGGCTGTCAATAACAGGTGGTAACAGATCAAATTACCCTTAGCACTTTTCCAGCTAGGGAAGTTAGGTGTGAAGGGGGATGGGAGATGATTCAAAGTAGTTCAATTCAGACTTTACAAAACACTGCAGTTTGAAAGTCTGTTCTGTGGCATTTGTACTGTTTGTGTTTTAAGTAGATACTGAATGACATTAAATGTTACTTAAAACTAACTGACTGAAAGCCAGCAGTGTATGCATGTAAAATCAATGCAGTGACAGGAGCTTCAGGAAGAAATAGGCATACATGACATAGTTTGTTACAGACAAGCACTGCATTATGGGACAGACTAAACAATCAGGATTATTTCAAGATGCCAGACCCCATGCGGTCAGACTCAGAAATTACGTATAAAAATATTTAAAAACCTGTAAATAGTCCCAGAGTGTAGTTAAAATGTAGCAAACACCAAACCATGATGAAATAAACATGTTTTTTGAGTCTGTGGGTGTGGTTCTCCTTTAATGAAAGGAGTTTCCATAGAAAACTTTGATTAATTATAAGAAATTATTTGAAAAGATACATTCCTTCAATACTAATAGAAAGTACTCTAAGTAACTGAATCCAATGCACTATTGATATCCAGACTAACCAAAGTTATTTTTTTAATTATTATTATAATCAATTATTGATATTATTCTCTTGATATTATTATAGTTGTTCCTGCTCATTATAAACCCAGTCTGATCATTGTTTAGCAACTTTGGAAGAAACTGTTTTATTCTAGAGGCATAGATTGCCATGAATATTTTATAATCTATATTTAATAATGAAATTGATCTATATAAAGAACATTGTGTTGAGTCCTTGTCAGATTTTAAAATTGGGGGTATTAGGGTGTATTTTCAGGATGGTGGTGATTTTGTAAGTCCTTTAACTATTGAAAATACCTCTAGTAAAATACTCAAAACATCCTTAGTCATCATTTTGTATAGTTCAGATATTATGCCGTCATTTCCAGGTGCCTTATTGGGTTTTAATATATTAATTTTTATTTTGAGTTCAGATATTGATATAAGCTTGCCAATTATTTTATTTGATCTTCTGACAGTCTATTTTCAGTATATATATTTTTATAAATGTTTTAAATATATCTTATGTATCCATTGTTGGTTTGTGTTGATTAGTCTTATTAAAATGAGACCTGAAAACACCCAGAATAGCTTCCATTTCAGTAACCTTCTTTTTACTACTAGAGGAGTATAATTCTTTGATGTGGTTAGATTCACAGTCATGTTTGTTTTAGTAGCCAATCTGTGCATGGATTTAGGATTTATGGAATAATTAGTTATTTTAAACTTTTCTTAATTTATCATAGTTTTATGTGTAACATTTCTAAATATTTACTGTTTAAGCTATTTATTTCTTCTAAGTTATTTCCTTTTTGACTATCTAATTTTAACTTATCAATTAGATCTCAGATCTTCTGACAAACTAAATTTAAAGGTTACCCAGTGTCACAACTATCACGGCAACTCCCTCTATTCTTACAAAATTGCCAAATTTCGGAACACTCTTCCTCAGCCCATCACAAAAAATCCTAACTATTATGAGTTCAAACAACTCTTAGAGGACTACCTAGCTAATCATTGGTTTTGCTCCTACCATACTCTAGGCTAATTATTCCTAGTTCACTGAGTACATCACTCATTTCTGCTCATCCTAACTCTAGCCCTTATCCTGCTACTTCTACCCTTCCCACTTTCTCCACATCTCTATGCTGAATTACTTATACTGTTGGACATGGGTTCATATGAACCATTGCTCATAACTGTAGATGTAATTGCAACTGTGTTGGTGTCTCTGTTAATGCTTCACTGTATATATTGTGCATGCTGTTATTTGAATCTGTATTTGTTTTGAATATAATTATTATTGTTAGCATTGTTAGGATTGTTACTGTTTTGGAGCTTTTCTCCCCAGGCCTCCACTGAAAACAATCTCCTGGGCCAGTCGGACATTTCCTAGTTAACAAATGCAATAAATAAATACATTTTCTCCTGTAAATCTATCAGTTCTTTGTCCCATTGTTTCTTTTTTGTGCATACCAACTTGCAATTTTGACAAAAAGGCATGCTTTTAAAGAGTCCCATACAAAAATCTCTGAGGTGTTATCTGTATGATTAATTTCAATAAAAGTTTGAATTTCTTTATTAAAGAACCCTTAATGTCTTTCATGTTGGTTATGTATGCAGGAATCCTTTTAATTAGAATGTTATTACTAGAATTCAAAATGACTTCAAAGGTTATCACGTTATGATCCGACAGTGGGCAAGAGACTACCCTAACATTATCTATTCTACAAGTCATCTCATTTGAAACATAAACTTTGTTTGTGATTGCGCCCATACCTGTGTGAGAAATGTGTAAAGAAGAGTGAGTCTGGTACTGAAAACTCATTTATATCTGTCATATTATATAGGTCAGTGAACTCCATCAAAGCCTTGGCTGAGGCAGGTTTCTTCCTTTTACAGCTAGTGTTGGTATACTTGTCAGATAAAATACAATTGTCACCTGCAAAAATAATGTCTCCCTTTGATATTTGTATTACTTCTCCCAACTGTTATTTGTTTGTATTCCCAATCCAGGTATCCAGTAGGCATTAATAAAAGTGTATAGTTCCCTTTAAATCTCTAAAGTCACTGAACAAAACATGCCTTTTTCATTACTAAATGTTTTCAGGATTTTAGTTAGAGACAAATAATTTTTCCATAAAATAGCCATCCCTCTTCTCTTTTGTTTATAATGAGTCCTAGTCAATACATAATCGTGTTTAATATTAAGTTTGTCTAAATCTTCTTTTATTAAATGTTTCCTGTAAAAAGATAAATTGGGAATTAAATATTTTTAAAAATTTGTATAAACTACCATTTTTATAACCATTATTTAATCCATTGATATTAATTGATATGCATTTCAAGTTGGCCATT